>NW_022261982.1:5691480-5728980 GCF_002021735.2 Oncorhynchus kisutch | reverse complement strand
CTCTTCCTAGATCTGGCCGCTCAGTCAAACTGACCAAATGGGGGAGAAGGTCACTCTGACAGAGCTCCAGAGTTCCTCTGTGGAGATGGGAGAACGTTCCAGATGGACAACCATCTCTGCAGCACTCCAACAGTCCTTTATGGTAGAGTGGCCAGACAGAAGCCACTCCTCAGTAAAAGGCACATGACAGCCCGCTTGGAGTTTGCCAAAGCACATAAAGGCCTCTCAGACCATGAGAAACAACACTCCCCATCTAACCTGACAGAGCTTGAGAGGATCTGTAGAGAAGAATGGGAGAAACTCCCCGAATACAGGTGTGCCAACCTTGTAGCATCATACCCAAAAAGACTCGAGGCTGTAATCACTGCCAAAGGTTCTTCAACAAAGTACTGAGTAAACGGTCTGAATGCTTATGTAAATTTGAATATATTTTCTTAACACATTTGCTTAAAATGTCTTTAAAAACTATTTAATCCATTTTAGAATAAGGCAGAGTAACGTAACAAAATGTGCAAAAAGTCAAGGGGTCTGAATACTTTCCGAATGCACTGTACATCAATGACTTGGCCACTATTCTAGATAAATCCTCAGCCCCTGGTGTTAGTCTCCACAATTCAGAGGTTAAATGCCTGCTCTACCCAGATGACCCGTGCCTGCTGTCACCCACAGCACATGGCCTACAGCAGAGCCTGGACCTGTCAGACCTGGGCCCTGGTAGTAAATACCCGACACACTACAATAACTCAGGTTTAAAAAGAAGCTCAACTGGAAACCTAAATGAGGCAGTAAATTAACAGAGAGAAAGCAAGCAGGGTATTCTGCACCATTACAAAAAAGAAATACAAATGAATAAACCTAGACAAATGTGGCTAAAACTAATTGATTGTGTCATTGAACCAATTGCACTTTATGGCACCGAGGTGTGGGGTCCACTTGCAAAACAAGATTTCACCCAATGGGATAAACACATTGAAACCCTGCATGCAGAGTTCTGTAAGATTCTCCTACATGTCCAGAGGAAAACTACAAACAATGCATGCAGGGCAGAATTAGGCCAATATCCACTAATAATAAACACTCAAAAAAGAGCAATTCAGTTTTGGAAACATCATTACATCAATTGCAGTCACAAAAACCATCAAGCGCTATGATGAAACTGGCTCTCATCAGGACCGCCACAGGAAAGGACCAGTTACCTCTGCTGCAGAGGATAAGTTCATTTGAGTTACCAGCCTCAGAAATTGCAGCCCAAGTAAATGCTTCACAGAGTTCAAGTAACAGACACATCTCAACATCAACTGTTCAGAGGAGACTGCATGAATCAGGCTTCATGGTCAAATTGCTGCAAAGAAACCACCACTAAAAGGATACCAATAGGAAGAAGAGACATTCTGGGGCCAAGAAACACAAGCAATGAACATTAGACTGTTGGGAATCTGTCCTTTGGTGTGAGTTTTTGTAGATTTTTGGTTCTAACCGCTGTGTCTTTGTGAGACGAAGAGTAGGTGAGCAGATCATCTCCATGTGTAGTTCCCACCATGAAGCATGGAGGAGGAGGTGTGATGGTGTGGGGGGTGCTTTGCTGGTGACATTGTCAGTGATTTATTTAGAATTTAAAGGCACACTTAACCAGCATGGCTACCACAGCATTCTGCAGGATACGCCATACCATCCATCTGGTTTGCTCTTAGTGGGACTATCATTTGTTTTTCAATAGGACAATGACCCAACACACCTCCAGGCTGTGTAAGGTCAATTTGACCAAGAAGGAGAGTTATGGAGTGCTGCATCAGATGACCTGGCCTCCACAATCACCCGAACTCAATCCAATTGAGATGGTTTGGGATGAATTGGACTGCAGAGTGAAGGAAAGCAGTGCTCCTTCAAGCCTGTTGGAAAAGCATTCCAGGTGAAGCTGGTTGAGAGAATGCCACGTGTGTGCAAAGCTGTCATCAAGGCAAAGGGTGGCTACTTTGAAGAATCTAAATATATTTAGATTTGTTTAACACTTTGTTGGTTACTACATGATTCCATATGTGTTATTTCATAGTTTTGATGTCTTCACTATTATTCTACAATGTAGAAAATGGTAAAAAATGTATTCACACCTTGAATGAGTAGGTGTGTCCAAACTTTTGACTGGTACTGTACATTGTTACGTCATGCCAATAAAACAATTTAAATTGAAAAGAAATTGAGCGAGAGAGCTCATATCTGTCAGCACGACTGCCCACCATGTTGCTGTCCCCAGTCCACCTGGCCGTGCTGCTGCTCCAGTTTCAACTGTTCTGCCTGTGGTTATTATTATTTGACCATGCTGGTCATTTATGAACATTTGAACATCTTGGCCATGTTCTTTTTTAATCTCCACCCGGCACAGCCAGAAGAGGACTGGCCAACCCTCATAGCCTGGTTCCTCTGTAGGTTTCTTCCTAGGTTCTGGCCTTTCTAGGGAGTTTTTCCTAGCCACCGTGCTTCTACACCTGCATTGCTTGCTGTTTGGGGTTTTAGGCTGGGTTTCTGTACAGCACTTTGAGATATCAGCTGATGTACGAAGGGCTATATAAATACATTTGATTTGATTTTGATTACTGTACCAGTACCTCATGCACAGTCACACTCACTGCCCACATGTTACCATTATGTGTGAGAGCAGCACACGTCTGGCTGACTGGCTGGCTGATTGAATGACTGGCTGATTGGCTGACTAGCAGCACAGTGATACAATCACACCCACCCTTCTCTAGCCTGATCTATTGTCAAAAATAAATAAGATTCAAATTAAATTAAATAAAAAGTATTTCAAGGCCTGAATCCCCCAAAATACTGTCTTTCCCATCCATCCATGCACTCGGTGTGAGGATGGCCCTCTCAGGGATTTTCCTCTGACAGGAAGCTCCAAGGCTGGGACTGTTTCAGTGACAACCACTGTTTGTGTTGAAGGACAAGGCATGAAGATGTTTGTTAATGTACTGTATATTGTTGAAGGTTGTTAATGTACTGTATATTGTTGAAGGTTGTTAATGTACTGTATAGTGTGGATGGTTGTTATTGTACTGTATATTGTGGAAGGTTGTTAATGTACTGTATATTGTGGATGTGTGTGGAAGGTTGTTAATGTACTGTATATTGTTGAAGGTTGTTAATGTACTGTATATTGTTGAAGGTTGTTAATGTACTGTATAGTGTGGATGGTTGTTATTGTACTGTATATTGTGGAAGGTTGTTAATGTACTGTATATTGTGGATGTGTGTGGAAGGTTGTTAATGTACTGTATATTGTGTAAGGTTGTTAATGTACTGTATATTGTGGAAGGTTGTGGATGTGTGTGGAAGGTTGAAGGCTTTTCGCTCCACTTTGCTAATGTCCTTTTCTGGGCTGAATGTGCTGCGACGTTTCAGGGCTGCTCTCTCTCTCTCTCTGTGTGTGTGTGTGTGTGTGTGTGTGTGTGTGTGTGTGTGTGTGTGTGTGTGTGTGTGTGTGTGTGTGTGTGTGTGTGTGTGTGTGTGTGTGTGTGTGTGTGTGTGTGTGTGTGTGTGTGTGTGTGTGTGTGTGTGTTTTATTTTTTATTTTTTCAGGGCTGCAGAGGAGCTGTAAGATGGATGAAAGGCTAAAACACTAGTTTACCAGGATCACCATCAGAGTCAGTCACACACAGAGAGACACGGATGGCAGGCAGGAAGGAAGGAAGGAAGGCAGCATTCCAGGGTCTTTACATCTCATCTCAACTTATATGAATTGAGAGGCTAAGGTTGGATATGAAGTTTGGGTTTCAGCACTATAGGAAGACTCATAGCCTGCTAAAGAAGCATTTCAGATGGTTCACTGAAGACTTCCTGAGGCTGTTTCAGTGTTGTTAGCTTGGCTACACTTTAGCCTTCAAAAGGGGTTTTAACCCACAAGGGGTGCAGGGCTAACGATGTAATACATGCTATAACATCCTAATGTCATACTAAAGACACTACATACAGAGACAGTTCCCCTAAACAGGGAGTTACCTGGTCGTCAACCTCCCTCCCACCTGATTGGATGTTATGCCATGAATAATGAATTCACAGAGATGCTGTGAAGAGATGCATCATGGGGACTGGTGGTATTTAGAGACATTTACAGATGATTAGGCTGAGCTCTCAAGCACAGCTGGGAATCTACCTGTGCTAATCACACGCACACGCCAATAAACTTTGGTTCGACACATACATACGCACTCTCGAATGAGAGATGACATACATTATTGGCTCTGGCAGCGACATTAAACAGATAAGTCCCAGTAATATGCAGATCTGGTGACATGACTAACACCACTAGCTGTGACTGATTGTCCCCTATCTATCTAACACCACTAGCTGTGACTGATTGTCCCCTTTCTAACACCACTAGCTGTGAGTGATTGTCCCTTTCTATCTAACACCACTAGCTGTGACTGATTGTCCCTTTCCATCTAACACCACTAGCTGTGACTGATTGTCCCTTTCCATCTAACACCACTAGCTGTGACTGATTGTCCCCTATCTATCTAACACCACTAGCTGTGACTGATTGTCCCTTTCTAACACCACTAGCTGTGACTGATTGTCCCCTATCTATCTAACACCACTAGCTGTGACTGATTGTCCCTTTCTAACACCACTAGCTGTGACTGATTGTCCCTTTCTAACACCACTAGCTGTGACTGATTGTCCCTTTCTAACACCACTAGCTGTGACTGATTGTCCCCTATCTATCTAACACCACTAGCTGTGACTGATTGTCCCCTATCTATCTAACACCACTAGCTGTGACTGATTGTCCCTTTCTAACACCACTAGCTGTGACTGATTGTCCCCTATCTATCTAACACCACTAGCTGTGACTGATTGTCCCTTTCTAACACCACTAGCTGTGACTGATTGTCCCCTATCTATCTAACACCACTAGCTGTGACTGATTGTCCCTTTCTAACACCACTAGCTGTGACTGATTGTCCCCTATCTATCTAACACCACTAGCTGTGACTGATTGTCCCTTTCTAACACCACTAGCTGTGACTGATTGTCCCCTATCTATCTAACACCACTAGCTGTGACTGATTGTCCTTCACCAACGGTCCCTTTCCATCTCACTAACAGTAATGAACATTTCACAACATATTAAGTTGTGGAGGAAACACCTCTGGAGCTCATGTAGAGACAGAACGTATTGTATGTCATATTGTATAGTACAAACAGTCCGAAATACTTACAATACTGCCATAATTGTTGCATCATCCAGGTTTCATAAAACTACAGTTGTGTAGTGACTGTTTTCAGGATGAAACACATTTCAGCTACTCATGTAAAATGAGGCCACTGTTTTTTTTGCATTTTTAATAAAGAATATTCACAAAAACCACGAGTGCCAAATCCATTCCTATTTTCAGCCCTAGTTTCACTTCCTGTCCCTCTGAGTAATCAGAGGAGAACGTGCATAGTACCACTCCAACCCAGCCTCCAGGGACTAATAAGGAAACAGACATACACTGTATGAATATATTTCTATTTGATCATACAGTTGTAGATCTCAGGTTGTAGTTCTCAGGGTGTATCTCTCAGGTTATAGTTCTCAGGGTGTAGCTCTCAGGTTATAGTTCTTAGGTTATAGCTCTCATGTTATAGTTCTCAGGTTATAGTTCTCAGGGTGTATCTCTCAGGTTATAGCTCTCAGGTTATAGTTCTCAGGGTGTATCTCTCAGGGTGTATCTCTCAGGTTATAGTTCTCAGGGTGTATCTCTCAGGTTGTAGCTCTCAGGGTGTATCTCTCAGGTTATAGCTCTGAGGTTATAGTTCTCAGGTTGTAGCTCTCAGGTTATAGTTCTCAGGGTGTAGCTCTCAGGTTATAGTTCTCAGGGTGTATCTCTCAGGTTGTAGCTCTCAGGTTATAGTTCTCAGGGTGTATCTCTCGGGTTGTAGCTCTCAGGTTATAGTTCTCAGGGTGTATCTCTCAGGTTGTAGCTCTCAGGTTATAGTTCTCATGGTGTATCTCAGGTTGTAGCTCTCAGGTTATAGCTCTCAGGTTATAGTTCTCAGGTTGTAGCTCTCAGGTTATAGTTCTCAGGGTGTATCTCTCAGGTTGTAGCTCTCAGGTTATAGTTCTCAGGGTGTATCTCTCAGGTTGTAGCTCTCAGGTTATAGTTCTCAGGGTGTATCTCTCAGGTTGTAGCTCTCAGGTTATAGTTCTCAGGATGTAGCTCTCAGGTTATAGTTCTCAGGGTGTAGCTCTCAGGTTATAGTTCTCAGGGTGTAGCTCTCAGGGTGTAGCTCTCAGGTTATAGTTCTTAGGTTATAGCTCTCAGGTTATAGTTCTCAGGGTATATCTCAGGTTATAGCTCTCAGGTTATAGTTCGCAGGGTGTATCTCTAAGGTTGTAGCTCTCAGGTTATAGTCCTCAGGGTGTATCTCTCAGGTTGTAGCTCTCAGGTTATAGTTCTCAGGGTGTAGCTCTCAGGTTGTAGCTCTCAGGTTATAGTTCTCAGGGTGTAGCTCTCAGGTTATACTTCTCAGGGTGTAGCTCTCAGGTTATAGTTCTCAGGGTGTAGCTCTCAGGTTATAGCTCTCAGGTTATAGCTCTCAGGGTGTATCTCTCAGGTTGTAGCTCTCAGGTTATAGCTCTCAGGTTATAGTTCTCAGGGTGTATCTCTCAGGTTATAGCTCTCAGGCTATAGCTCTCTGGTTATAGCTCTCTGGTTATAGCTCTCTGGTTATAGCTCTCAGGTTGTAGCTCTCGGGGTGTAGCTCTCAGGTTGAAACGCTCAGGTTGGGTTCAAGCCCAACTCTGAAGTGGTGTCAACCATTTCCCCCATCCCTAGGGAACACAGCTGATTAAACTAACTGCATTCTGAACTGAAGATCATAATTAGGTGATTATTGGAGTCAGGTGTGTTAGCTGGGGCAAAAGTGTGACACCAATCAGGCCCTGGAGGACTGGAGATGCCCACCCCTGTCCTAGGTTCTCTGGGTAATTCCCTTGGTAATCCCTTGGTTCTGGGTCAGTGTGGACAGAGCAGTCTCTCTGTCTGTTCAATAATTCATACTTCCTACACTAGCAGTCAGGTAGCTCCACTCAAGACAGAGCATCTAGAACGGCTGTTAAAACAGTGTCTACCAGGAACTAGACTACATACAGTATCTACCAGGACTAGACTACATACAGTATCTACCAGGACTAGACTACATACAGTATCTACCAGGACTAGACTACATACAGTATCTACCAGGACTAGACTACATACAGTATCTACCAGGACTAGACTACATACAGCATCTACCAGGACTAGACTACATACAGTATCTACCAGGACTAGACTATATACAGTATCTACCAGGACTAGACTACACTACAGTACAGTATCTACCAGGACTAGACTACATACAGTGTCTACCAGGACTAGACTACATACAGTATCTACCAGGACTAGACTACATACAGTATCTACCAGGACTAGACTATATACAGTATCTACCAGGACTAGACTACATACAGTATCTACCAGGACTAGACTACATACAGTATCTACCAGGAACTAGACTACATACAGTATCTACCAGGACTAGACTACATACAGTATCTACCAGGACTAGACTACATACAGTATCTACCAGGACTAGACTACACTACAGTACAGTATCTACCAGGACTAGACTACATACAGTGTCTACCAGGACTAGACTACAGTACAGTATCTACCAGGACTAGACTACATACAGTGTCTACCAGGACTAGACTACATACAGTGTCTACCAGGACTAGACTACATACAGTATCTACCAGGACTAGACTATATACAGTATCTACCAGGACTAGACTATATACAGTATCTACCAGGACTAGACTACATACAGTATCTACCAGGACTAGACTATATACAGTATCTACCAGGGACTAGACTACATACAGTATCTACCAGGACTAGACTACATACAGTATCTACCAGGACTAGACTACATACAGTATCTACCAGGACTAGACTACATACAGTATCTACCAGGACTAGACTACATACAGTATCTACCAGGACTAGACTATATACAGTATCTACCAGGACTAGACTACACTACAGTACAGTATCTACCAGGACTAGACTACATACAGTGTCTACCAGGACTAGACTACATACAGTATCTACCAGGACTAGACTATATACAGTATCTACCAGGACTAGACTACATACAGTATCTACCAGGACTAGACTATATACAGTATCTACCAGGACTAGACTATATACAGTATCTACCAGGACTAGACTACATACAGTATCTACCAGGACTAGACTATATACAGTATCTACCAGGGACTAGACTACATACAGTATCTACCAGGACTAGACTACATACAGTATCTACCAGGACTAGACTACATACAGTATCTACCAGGAACTAGACTACATACAGTATCTACCAGGACTAGACTACATACAGTATCTACCAGGACTAGACTACATACAGTATCTACCAGGACTAGACTATATACAGTATCTACCAGGGACTAGACTACATACAGTATCTACCAGGACTAGACTACATACAGTATCTACCAGGACTAGACTACATACAGTATCTACCAGGACTAGACTACATACAGTATCTACCAGGACTAGACTACATACAGTATCTACCAGGACTAGACTATATACAGTATCTACCAGGACTAGACTACATACAGTATCTACCAGGACTAGACTACACTACAGTACAGTATCTACCAGGACTAGACTACATACAGTGTCTACCAGGACTAGACTACATACAGTATCTACCAGGACTAGACTACACTACAGTACAGTATCTACCAGGACTAGACTACATACAGTATCTACCAGGACTAGACTATATACAGTATCTACCAGGACTAGACTATATACAGTATCTACCAGGACTAGACTACATACAGTATCTACCAGGACTAGACTACATACAGTGTCTACCAGGACTAGACTACATACAGTATCTACCAGGAACTAGACTACATACAGTATCTACCAGGACTAGACTACATACAGTATCTACCAGGACTAGACTACATACAGTATCTACCAGGACTAGACTATATACAGTATCTACCAGGACTAGACTAGACTACATACAGTATCTACCAGGACTAGACTACATACAGTATCTACCAGGACTAGACTACATACAGTATCTACCAGGACTAGACTAGACTATATACAGTATCTACCAGGACTAGACTAGACTATATACAGTATCTACCAGGACTAGACTACATACAGTATCTACCAGGACTAGACTACATACAGTATCTACCAGGACTAGACTAGACTATATACAGTATCTACCAGGACTAGACTATATACAGTATCTACCAGGACTAGACTACATACAGTATCTACAAGGACTAGACTACATACAGTATCTACCAGGACTAGACTACATACAGTATCTACCAGGACTAGACTACATACAGTATCTACCAGGACTAGACTACATACAGTATCTACCAGGACTAGACTACATACAGTATCTACCAGGACTAGACTACATACAGTATCTACCAGGACTAGACTACATACAGTATCTACCAGGACTAGACTAGACTACATACAGTATCTACCAGGACTAGACTAGACTACATACAGTATCTACCAGGACTAGACTAGACTACATACAGTATCTACCAGGACTAGACTAGACTACATACAGTATCTACCAGGACTAGACTACATACAGTATCTACCAGGACTAGACTACATACAGTATCTACCAGGACTAGACTACATACAGTATCTACCAGGACTAGACTATATACAGTATCTACCAGGACTAGACTACATACAGTATCTACCAGGACTAGACTACATACAGTATCTACCAGGACTAGACTACATACAGTATCTACCAGGACTAGACTACATACAGTATCTACCAGGACTAGACTACATACAGTATCTACCAGGACTAGACTATATACAGTATCTACCAGGACTAGACTAGACTACATACAGTATCTACCAAGACTAGACTACATACAGTATCTACCAGGACTAGACTGCATACAGTATCTACCAGGACTAGACTACATACAGTATCTACCAGGACTAGACTAGACTATATACAGTATCTACCAGGACTAGACTAGACTATATACAGTATCTACCAGGACTAGACTACATACAGTATCTACCAGGACTAGACTAGACTATATACAGTATCTACCAGGACTAGACTATATACAGTATCTACCAGGACTAGACTACATACAGTATCTACAAGGACTAGACTACATACAGTATCTACCAGGACTAGACTACATACAGTATCTACCAGGACTAGACTACATACAGTATCTACCAGGACTAGACTACATACAGTATCTACCAGGACTAGACTACATACAGTATCTACCAGGAC
This sequence comes from Oncorhynchus kisutch, assembly GCF_002021735.2. Classification (NCBI taxonomy): domain Eukaryota; kingdom Metazoa; phylum Chordata; class Actinopteri; order Salmoniformes; family Salmonidae; genus Oncorhynchus; species Oncorhynchus kisutch. The sequence goes on along the minus strand of NW_022261982.1, from coordinate 5,718,597 downwards.
TAGACTAGACTACATACAGTATCTACCAGGACTAGACTAGACTACATACAGTATCTACCAGGACTAGACTACATACAGTATCTACCAGGACTAGACTACATACAGTATCTACCAGGACTAGACTACATACAGTATCTACCAGGACTAGACTACATGAACATGTAGAGTAGAGGATGACATGTACATGTAGAGGATGACATGTACATGTAGAGGATGACATGTACATGTAGAGGATGACATGTACATGTAGAGGATGACATGTACATGTAGAGGATGACAGGTACATGTAGAGGATGACATGTACATGTAGAGGATGACAGGTACATGTAGAGGATGATATGTACATGTAGAGGATGACATGTACATGTAGAGGATGACATGTACATGTAGAGGATGACATGTACATGTAGAGGATGACATGTACATGTAGAGGATGACAGGTACATGTAGAGGATGACATGTACATGTAGAGGATGACATGTACATGTAGAGGATGACATGTACATGTAGAGGATGACATGTACATGTAGAGGATGACAGGTACATGTAGAGTAGAGGATGACAGGTACATGTAGAGTAGAGGATGACATGTACATGTAGAGGATGACAGGTACATGTAGAGGATGACATGTACATGTAGAGGATGACATGTACATGTAGAGTAGAGGATGACAGGTACATGTAGAGTAGAGGATGACAGGTACATGTAGAGGATGACAGGTACATGTAGACGATGACAGGTACATGTAGAGGATGACAGGTACATGTAGAGGATGACATGTACATGTAGAGGATGACATGTACATGTAGAGTAGAGGATGACAGGTACATGTAGAGTAGAGGATGACAGGTACATGTAGAGGATGACAGGTACATGTAGAGGATGACAGGTACATGTAGAGTAGAGGATGACATGTACATGTAGAGGATGACATGTACATGTAGAGGATGACATGTACATGTAGAGGATGACAGGTACATGTAGAGTAGAGGATGACAGGTACATGTAGAGTAGAGGATGACAGGTACATGTAGAGGATGACATGTACATGTAGAGGATGACAGGTACATGTAGAGTAGAGGATGACAGGTACATGTAGAGTAGAGGATGACAGGTACATGTAGAGTAGAGGATGACAGGTACATGTAGAGTAGAGGATGACAGGTACATGTAGAGGATGACAGGTACATGTAGAGTAGAGGATGACAGGTACATGTAGAGTAGAGGATGACAGGTACATGTAGAGGATGACAGGTACATGTAGAGTAGAGGGTGACAGGTACATGTAGAGTAGAGGGTGACAGGTACATGTAGAGGATGACAGGTACATGTAGAGGATGACAGGTACATGTAGAGGATGACAGGTACATGTAGAGTAGAGGATGACAGGTACATGTAGAGTAGAGGATGACAGGTACATGTAGAGTAGAGGATGACAGGTACATGTAGAGTAGAGGATGACAGGTACATGTAGAGTAGAGGGTGACAGGTACATGTAGAGGATGACAGGTACATGTAGAGGATGACAGCTACATGTAGAGTAGAGGGTGACAGGTACATGTAGAGGATGACAGCTACATGTAGAGTAGAGGGTGACAGGTACATGTAGAGTAGAGGGTGACAGGTACATGTAGAGGATGACAGCTACATGTAGAGGATGACAGGTACATGTAGAGATTTTTTTGTCTAATTTACACTTCCTGTTTATTATTAATGACCTATATTAACTATAACCCCTGTCTAATGTACACTTCCTGTTTATTATTAATGACCTATATTAACTATAACCCCTGTCTAATGTACACTTCCTGTTTATTATTAATGACCTATATTAACTATAACCCCTGTCTAATGTACACTTCCTGTTTATTATTAATGACCTATATTAACTATAACCCCTGTCTAATTTACACTTCCTGTTTATTATTAATGACCTATATTAACTATAACCCCTGTCTAATGTACACTTCCTGTTTATTATTAATGACCTATATTAACTATAACCCCTGTCTAATGTACACTTCCTGTTTATTATTAATGACCTATATTAACTATAAACCCTGTCTAATTTACACTTCCTGTTTATTATTAATGACCTATATTAACTATAACCCCTGTAATGTACACTTCCTGTTTATTATTAATGACCTATATTAACTATAACCCCTGTAATGTACACTTCCTGTTTATTATTAATGACCTATATTAACTATAACCCCTGTCTAATGTACACTTTCTGTTTATTATTAATGACCTATATTAACTATAACCCCTGTCTAATGTACACTTCCTGTTCATTATTAATGACCTATATTAACTATAACCCCTGTCTAATTTACACTTCATACTCTTCATATAATATTATGCATAACAACGGCGGCGTCGGAGGGAGAACTATAGACACTCTTCATAAAATATACACAGTGGAGGTGATGGAAACATGGCTGTTAACAGCCTCAGCACGGTTTGTTTCCATAGGAGGAGGAGAGAGAGAGCTGTTGCCATACCTCCATCCCCCAGTGGGATACCTCTGTTAACGCTGACAGCAGGGGCTGAATCATCTAGGATGGGAGGAGAGGGAGGTTGGGTGTGGAGGAATCACAAATGGCAACGGGCCGGGTGGTTTGATAGGGCTGGACGGACCAGAGAGGTCAAGTGGCAGCTGACCTATAACCTCTGAGGCTGACCCCTCTCTGCCTGTTCTCTCAGTGATCACTCAGCCCAGAGACTGTCCTGTCAGTGAGCAGTCAGCCCAGAGACTGTCCTGTCAGTGATCACTCAGCCCAGAGACTGTCCTGTCAGTGATCAGTCAGCCAACAGATGGTCAGCCCACAGACGGTCAGCCCACAGACGGTCAGCCCAGAGACGGTCAGCCCAGAGACGGTCAGCCCAGAGACGGTCAGCCCACAGACGGTCAGCCCAGAGACGGTCAGCCCAGAGACGGTCAGCCCAGAGACGGTCAGCCCAGAGACGGTCAGCCCAGAGACGGTCAGCCCAGAGACAGGCAGCCCAGAGACGGTCAGCCCAGAGACGGTCAGCCCAGAGACGGTCAGCCCAGAGACGGTCAGCCCAGAGACGGTCAGCCCAGAGACGGTCAGCCCAGAGACGGTCAGCCCAGAGACGGTCAGCCCAGAGACGGCCAGCCCAGAGACGGCTGTGTGTTGGTGTTCTGTGTATAGCATTAGTGTGTTCAGGCTATAGAATACAGTCTGACTATGAGATACTTTTTGAAATGCCTTCCTCTGTCACTTCAGCTTGACACAATAACAATGTTGTTTTGGCGTCCGGCCCGGAGACACAGGACTGCTTGACTTTACCCATCACAATAACAATGTTGTTTTGGCGTCCGGCCCGGAGACACAGGACTGCTTGACTTTACCCATCACAATAACAATGTTGTTTTGGCGTCCGGCCCGGAGACACAGGACTGCTTGACTTTACCCATCACAATAACAATGTTGTTTTGGCGTCTGGCCCAGAGACACAGGACTGCTTGACTTTACCCATCACAATAACAATGTTGTTTTGGCGTCCGGCCCGGAGACACAGGACTGCTTGACTTTACCCATCACAATAACAATGTTGTTTTGGCGTCCGGCCCGGAGACACAGGACTGCTTGACTTTACCCATCACAATAACAATGTTGTTTTGGCGTCCGGCCCGGAGACACAGGACTGCTTGACTTTACCCATCACAATAACAATGTTGTTTTGGCGTCCGGCCCGGAGACACAGGACTGCTTGACTTTACCCATCACAATAACAATGTTGTTTTGGCGTCCGGCCCGGAGACACAGGACTGCTTGACTTTACCCATCACAATAACAATGTTGTTTTGGCGTCCGGCCCGGAGACACAGGACTGCTTGACTTTACCCATCACAATAACAATGTTGTTTTGGCGTCCGGCCCGGAGACACAGGACTGCTTGACTTTACCCATCACAATAACAATGTTGTTTTGGCGTCCGGCCCGGAGACACAGGACTGCTTGACTTTACCCATCACAATAACAATGTTGTTTTGGCGTCCGGCCCGGAGACACAGGACTGCTTGACTTTTCCCATCACAATAACAATGTTGTTTTGGCGTCCGGCCCGGAGACACAGGACTGCTTGACTTTACCCATCACAATAACAATGTTGTTTTGGCGTCCGGCCCGGAGACACAGGACTGCTTGACTTTACCCATCACAATAACAATGTTGTTTTGGCGTCCGGCCCGGAGACACAGGACTGCTTGACTTTACCCATCACAATAACAATGTTGTTTTGGCGTCCGGCCCGGAGACACAGGACTGCTTGACTTTACCCATCACAATAACAATGTTGTTTTGGCGTCCGGCCCGGAGACACAGGACTGCTTGACTTTACCCATCACAATAACAATGTTGTTTTGGCGTCCGGCCCGGAGACACAGGACTGCTTGACTTTACCCATCACAATAACAATGTTGTTTTGGCGTCCGGCCCGGAGACACAGGACTGCTTGACTTTACCCATCACAATAACAATGTTGTTTTGGCGTCCGGCCCGGAGACACAGGACTGCTTGACTTTACCCATCACAATAACAATGTTGTTTTGGCGTCCGGCCCGGAGACACAGGACTGCTTGACTTTACCCATCACAATAACAATGTTGTTTTGGCGTCCGGCCCGGAGACACAGGACTGCTTGACTTTACCCATCACAATAACAATGTTGTTTTGGCATCCGGCCCGGAGACACAGGACTGCTTGACTTTACCCATCACAATAACAATGTTGTTTTGGCGTCCGGCCCGGAGACACAGGACTGCTTGACTTTACCCATCACAATAAAAATGTTGTTTTGGCGTCCGGCCCGGAGACACAGGACTGCTTGACTTTACCCATCACAATAACAATGTTGTTTTGGCGTCCGGCCCGGAGACACAGGACTGCTTGACTTTACCCATCACAATAACAATGCAGCAGACAGAGGATGGAGGAGCATTACAGAGAATGGAGGAGCATTACAGAGAATGGAGGAGCATTACAGAGGATGGAGGCTGACAGACACGCAGCTACCAGTTACTGAACAGTACTGTGAAGTCAAGAGTCAGGACAGATGACTGTGTTACTGATACAGAAAAGGAAACTGACTGACAACACATTTCACAGGCTTTTCTAGGGTCTCACTACTCCAAAACGTACATACATATGGACACACACACACACACGTCAAACCCTTGGTCCCTGGTTCACTACAGGGCTCTATGGTCCCTGGTTCACTACAGGGCTTTATGGTCCCTGGTTCAACACAGGGCTTTATGGTCCCTGGTTCACTACAGGGCTCTATGGTCCCTGGTTCACTACAGGGCTTTATGGTCCCTGGTTCAACACAGGGCTTTATGGTCCCTGGTTCACTACAGGGCTCTATGGTCCCTGGTTCAACACAGGGCTTTATGGTCCCTGGTTAAACACTCCCTCTTCCTCCCTTCCCTTTTCCTCCTCCCTCCCTCCTCTCCCTCCTCCCTTTCCCTCCTCTCCCTCCCTCCTCTCCCTACTTAGTTGTCTGAGGAAAACTAAACTCTCTCTGGGACTCAGTCTCCATGCTACTCTAATGGGTGCTAGTCTAGACAGATACAGTTGCAGACACTCCTCTGAAAGTGTCATATTTACTCCAAACACTTTGCTGCAGAAGGTACAGTAGACGCTTGATAAAGTGCAGTGTGTCTGATGATTAGGTTTAGTGGGGATGTTGGGCACACACACACACGCGCGCGCGCACACACTACACACTACACACTACACACACACACACACACACACACACACACACACACACACACACACACACACACACACACACACACACACACACACACACACACACACACACACACACACACTCTCTCTCTCTCTATATCCCTCAGTATTGGCTTGGTCTTCTATCACCTGTTTTCACCACGTGTAACCTGGTCAGACAGTGAGGAAGTAAGCCTGCCCTCTACTGGTGGCTGAGTGTAAATTCACTCAGTTTCACTACTTGGTGTTGTAGTGTTGTAATACATTATTAACAATGTAATGATACCTTCATCATAACCCAGCTGTTGTAGTGCAGAGAAACCAGATAATACCTTCATCAATGTCTGTTGTAGTGCAGAGAAACCAGATAATACCTTCATCAATGTCTGTTGTAGTGCAGAGAAACAAGATGATACCTTCATCAATGTCTGTTGTAGTGCAGAGAAACCAGATAATACCTTCATCAATGTCTGTTGTAGTGCAGAGAAACCAGATAATACCTTCATCAATGTCTGTTGTAGTGCAGAGAAACCAGATAATACCTTCATCAATGTCTGTTGTAGTGCAGAGAAACCAGATAATACCTTCATCAATGTCTGTTGTAGTGCAGAGAAACAAGATGATACCTTCATCAATGTCTGTTGTAGTGCAGAGAAACCAGATAATACCTTCATCAATGTCTGTTGTAGTGCAGAGAAACCAGATAATACCTTCATCAATGTCTGTTGTAGTGCAGAGAAACCAGATAATACCTTCATCAATGTCTGTTGTAGTGCAGAGAAACAAGCTTGTTGCCTAAAAACATATTTTGGTGTAACGAGAGCCAACTGTAGTTCATAACATCAAGGTCCAGACAATGATCCTCAATACTCTAGTCTGGCAGTCCTGTCTGAATTCTTGGAGACTTGGTCATGAGATTCTTATAGATTGTAAGACAGTGTAGTCTATTTAGTCATCTCAGTAGCCAACTGCTGAGGCTGAGCTGCAAGACAGACATGGTCTGTTGATGAATAAGAGGTTGAATGAATTCAGGATCTTTAACATCATTCATTCTCTCTCTATCAGCAGCTTCCAGCTGTGAGGGTGACAGTCCATGAATGGTACACTGGTGGAGGTTCATCATACTGTGTGTGTGAGTCCATGTGTGTCTGTCTGTCTGTCTGTCTGTCTGTCTGTCTGTCTGTCTGCACCACTGAGCCAACATTGAATAACTAGGAACAATATTCTAGCCTGCTACCGGTTTTATCAGCTGAATTTAGGCTCTGTATTTAGATATGTGGTCTATCACATCAGAATTTCTGTGTTGACTTGTCGCATCCAGCTAAGAGGATGGATGTCTGGTTTCCAACAAGCCAACAAAAACGGAGGAGGGCTATTCTGCCCTACCAAGCAAAAAGGCAGTAATTGCTAATTTGCTCGAAAATTTGTTAGTCATTTTTGCTACATTAAATACATGCTTAATCATGTGGACAAGTATCCTGTCTCTATTGTATTGTGTTCAGGAGATAATAGGGGTCATGTTGGCAGTAACTGCATAAAGTTACTATGAAACCAACATAAATAAAAGCCATTTTTCTCAGTTCCACGCTATGAGCAGTTACTGCCTTTTTGCTTGGCAGGGCAGTATACTTGTCTGAAGTCAAACAATAGGCTGCTATTCTTGTAAACATTCACATATAACAGGCTATTTATAGACATTCATTGAATTTCTCCTTCCAACCAGGGAGTGAGAGGAGAGCACAGCTAAGCACATGGAGAACCCAGAGAATGGTGAGACATCGACGGGCTTTAAGTAAGGCTACTTACAGTGACACCATCCCAAGTGGCAGCACCAGTGGAGCTTGAAGCACTTCCCGTGGCTGTGAGTGGCGCAGATGGACAGTCCGTCGCACGGGAGAAAGTCCGGTCTCCCCGCGCAGCTCCGGGCCAACGCCTGCGCCTCGTCCAACTTCTCGCTCTTCCGTCCGCCCGACGCGGCCATCGCGCAGCGCACACCCCAGGATCAAATGCACGCCATGTAACCCATCGGAGAACGCAGCTTTAGCCCACCAGCCAAAAATGGTCTCAAAACCTCAGCAAACGCCAAATGTCTAACCAGGGAGGAAACTCCAAAGCGTGACGCAAACGAGTTAAATGTGGCACCGTTGTAGCCACCCCCCCAAGCAGCACAGAGAGAATCAAAATGCGATGAAAGTTCCAGTTCCAAGAATACGATTGACAGCTTGTTTTACGTAAACATCTGGATCTCCAGCCGCTGGAATTATTTTCTGTAAACGTCGACGAGGTTATCTCAGCCAGAGAGATTTCCGTGGCGTATCCCGTGTCAGGCTTTTATTTGATATAGCCAGCCTTCTATCAGCCTGACAAGAGACTCCCCTGTCTGTTGATGAAGCCCTCGACGTTTCCTTCCTCTTAGGCTATCCCCTCCTCCTCTCTCTCTCTCTCTCTCCAGTTCGGTTCAGCCATAAAGGAAGTCCGATATTTGGTCTATTGTCCTCATTTCTGGCTGTAATAGCCTTTCCTCCGAAATCATAACTGATTCAGATGAAAGTAATCATGTAAACAAAGCCTATAATTTGAATCGGAAGCAACCTTTTTCAAGATAAATATAGGTAATTCTGTTAACGGATCCTTAATTTTTTTTTCATTTTTTTTTTATTAATTTCAACTTTATTTAACTAGGCCAATCAGTAAAGAAAAAAAATCGTATTTACAATGACGGCCTACCAAAAGGCGAAACAAAATATAGGACAAAACACACATCATGATCAGAGAGACACCACAATCCTACATAAAGAGAGACCTAAGACAACAGCATAACATGGCAGCAACACATAACACAGCATGGTAGCAACACCACATGACAACAACATGGTAGCAACACAACATGACAACAACATGGTAGCAGCACAAAACATGGTACAAACATTATTGGGCACAGAGAACAGCACAAAGGGCAAGAAGGTAGAGACAACAATACAGTACATTACACAGCCACAGCTGTCATAAAGAGGAGTCATGATTGAGTCTTTGAATGAAGAGACGGAGATAAAACTGTTCAGTTTGAGTGTTTTTGCAGCTCGTTCCAGTCACTAGAGGAGAGACCCAGGGATGCGTGTGCTTTGGGGACCTTTAACAGAATGTGACTGGCAGAACGGATGTTGTATGTTGAGGATGAGGCCTACAGTAGGGGGGAATGAGGCCTACAGTACGGGGGAATGAGGCCTACAGTAGGGGGGAGTGAGGCCTACAGTAGGGGGGAGTGAGGCCTACAGTACGTGGGAGTGAGGCCTACAGTAGGGGGGAGTGAGGCCTACAGTAGGGGGGAGTGAGGCCTACAGTAGGGGGGAGTGAGGCCTACAGTAGGGGGGAGTGAGGCCTACAGTAGGAGGAGTGAGGCCTACAGTAGGAGGAGTGAGGCCTACAGTAGGGGGGAGTGAGGCCTACAGTAGGGGGAGTGAGACCTACAGTAGGGGGGAGTGAGGCCTACAGTAGGAGGAGTGAGGCCTACAGTAGGGGGAGTGAGGCCTACAGTAGGGGGGAGTGAGGCCTACAGTAGGGGGGAGTGAGGCCTACAGTAGGGGGGAGTGAGGCCTACAGTAGGGGGAGTGAGACCTACAGTAGGGGGGAGTGAGGCCTACAGTAGGGGGGAGTGAGGCCTACAGTAGGGGGGAGTGAGGCCTACAGTAGGGGGAGTGAGACCTACAGTAGGGGGGAGTGAGGCCTACAGTAGGGGGGAGTGAGGCCTACAGTAGGGGGAGTGAGGCCTACAGTAGGGGGGAGTGAGGCCTACAGTAGGAGTGTTTTATAAATAGTATCAACCAGTGGGTCTTGCAACGGGTCTACAGAGATGACCAGTTTAGAGAAGAGTATAGTTTACAGGGCTCCTGAGTGGCGCAGCGGTCTGAGGCACTACAGACACCCTGGTTCGAATCCAGGCTGTATCACAAACAGCCGGGATTGGGAGGCCCATAGAGTGGCAGACAATTGGCCCAGCGTCGTCCGGGTTTGGCCGGTGTAGGCCATCATTGTAAATAAGAATTTGTTCTTGCCTAGTTAAATAAAGGTTGAATTAAAAAATATATATATATATAGATATACTGCAGTGATGTGTCCTTTAATTAAGGAGCATTGGTGGCAAATCTGATGTCAGAGTGGTGAAGAACATCTAGCCGCTCGAGACCCTTATTCATTAGACCCTGAAATTACAGGTAATAAGAACTATATAATAATAGATTTAACAGTCAAAAGTCTGGTCTACTAATTCCAGGGTTTTACAACATTGTAGAATAATACATCTCAAAGAGTGTGCAAGGCAAAGGCTGGCTACTTTGAAGAATCTCAAATATAAAATATATTTTGATTTGTTTAATGTTGGTTACTACATGATTCCATATGTGTTATTTCATAGTTGTCTTCACTATTATTCTACAATGTAGATACATAGTAAAAATAAAGAAAAACCCTGGAATGAGTCGGAGTCCAACCGACTGGTTCTGTGTATATATTTTACTATGTCATTTCATTGACAGTAATTAAATGCTGAAATCCTTTATTTCCAGTAATAATGAAAAATACTACTACACACATGCACACACACACATAGCATAGAGTGAGCCATTAATTCATTAATGGGCCATTTATAATAACATAAATAAAAAGTAGCAACAGAAATGCTGTGTTCAAGCCAGCATGATTTAAGAAACATGAAAGAGACCAGTGATATGGAAGAAAACCTCAAAGGAATAGAAAGGAGATCTGGCCAATATTCTGGTGCTGCTCTGTGCTTCAAAAGGTACAACACTGTATCATATTCACATCACATGATTTCCCTGTGTGTGTTGTTCGTGTGTGTTGTTTGTGTGTGTGTTGTTTGTGTGTGTGTTGTTTGTGTGTGTGTTGTTTGCTTGTTGTTTGTGTGTGTGTTGTTTGTGTGTGTGTTGTTCGTGTGTGTGTGGTTCGTGTGTGTGTTGTTCATGTGTGTGTTGTCCGTGTGTGTGTTGTTTGTGTGTGTGTTGTTTGTGTGTGTGTTGTTTGTGTGTTGTTCGTGTGTGTGTGGTTCGTGTGTGTGTTGTTCATGTGTGTGTTGTTCGTGTGTGTGTTGTTCGTGTGTGTGTTGTTTGTGTGTGTGTTGTTCGTGTGTGTGTGGTTCGTGTGTGTGTTGTTCATGTGTGTGTTGTTCGTGTGTGTGTTGTTTGTGTGTGTGTTGTTTGTGTGTGTGTTGTTCGTGTGTGTGTTGTTTGTGTGTGTGTTGTTTGTGTGTTGTTCGTGTGTGTGTGGTTCGTGTGTGTGTTGTTCGTGTGTGTGTGGTTCGTGTGTGTGTTGTTCATGTGTGTGTTGTTCGTGTGTGTGTTGTTTGTGTCTGTGTTGTTTGCTTGTTGTCCGTGTGTTGTTCGTGTGTGTGTTGTTCGTGTCTGTGTGTTGTTCGCGTCTGGGTGTGTGTTGGTTGTGTGTATGTGTGTGTGTGTGTGTGTTATTTGTGTGTGTGTGTGTTGTTTGTGCATGTTGTTTGTGTGTGTGTTGTTCGTGTGTGTTGTTCGTGTGTGTGTTGTTCGTGTGTGTGTTGTCTGTGTGTGTGTTGTTCGTGTGCGTGTTGTTCGTGTGTCTATCCCCCCCTTCCCACAACACATCTGATGATCTGTTTATTTTAATATTATTTAAAAAAAATTGTAGTTCACAAATCTTCTGGTTTCTGTAATATTTATTTATTATTATTATTTTATTCAAATTACAAAATAAAATACAAAACAAAACACAGGAATTAACTAGCAAATACTAAAACACAGGAATTAACTAGCAAATACTAAAACACAGGAATTAACTAGCAAATACTAAAACACAGGAATTAACTAGCAAATACTAAAACACATAAAACATAGCAATATAATAATTTACAAAATTATAATTGTAGTGCGATTGTATTACCGCTGAAAACATCTTATTATAATGATTCAGGAAGATGTTGTTCTTGTTGTTATTCACTGGGGATTATGTCTTAACCAGATAATTACATTCAATCAAAAAATATGTGTGATTTTGTTATAGAATTCTGGAATTTTTGCTTGTGTATAAAGTATTTGGAAACAAGAATTAAAAAAAAAATGAAATGGTCTTGTTATCATTGCAATAGTAACATATTATATCCTTCATGTCAAAAACATGGGTAGTGTTCATAATGGTAAATAAGTATTCTGCAAGGTTTTCACAAAATTATGACATACATTACATTTAAAGAACAAGTGAAGACACAGACATCACAGAAGACACAGACATCACAGAAGACACAGACATCACAGAAGACACAGACATCACAGAAGACACAGACATCACAGAAGACACAGACATCACAGAAGACACAGACATCACAGAAGACACAGACATCACAGAAGACACAGACATCATCAATAGCCACACATTCGGACAACGTAGAATTACATGGATGTATCTTATGTAGAATTTTAAAATGCACTTCCTTAAATTCTTTTGGTAAACAAAATTTGTAAAGCCTTAAAACTTCTTTGGGAACAGGGGGCAGTATTGAGTAGCTTGGATGAATAAGGTGCCCAGAGTAAATTGCCTGCTACTCAGGCCCAGAAGCTAGAATATGCATAGAAAACACTCTAAAGTTTCTAAACTGTTAAAATAATGTCTCTGAGTATAACAGAACTCATATGGCAGGCAAAAACCTGAGAAAAATCCAACCAGGAAGTGGGAAATCTGAGGATTGTAGTTTTTTAAGTGATTGCCTATCCAATATACTGTGTCTATAGGGTCAGATTGCACTTCCTAAGGCTTCCACTAGATGTCAACAGTCTTTAGAACGTTGTTTCAGGCTTCTACTATGAAAGGGGAGTGAATAAGAGCTGTTTCAAATATCAAGAATAAGCATGATTCATAAACATTTTCCTCTAGGCGTCAGTTGGTTCTGTGAATGGAGAATTTGTCTTATATATTTATTACAACAAGATTTCTCAAGTAAGCCCATGCCTTCCAATCTGAGTTCTGGATAAACTTTATGATCATCACCAAAGCTAAGATGAGTTTTCATTAGTGTAGTTAGACCCCTTGGAACGGCTTTGACCACAGAAATAAACTCTCTGAAAGGTCTTGGAAACTCTTTCAATGGTATAAATTGTTCATATGTAAGAATATTACCCCTGTTGTCAAAAACATCAAGAACAAAGTCGTTATTCCTCTCATGCCAGCTGGGGTAGAACAATGAATTATTACCTTACAGTTATGTCTGAATTATTCCACAAAAGAGCTTTATGTGGGGAAAAACTGTGCAGGAAACATTTTCCAGGCCATTAAAGCTTGTTGGTGAAACCTAAGCCAATTTAGCGGGTAATCTTCCAGAAAAACATTTAAATTTCAGTAAAAATTGAAGACCTCCCAACTTATTAAACACATTATTTGTAATGAAATACCATATTGAATCAGTATTGTTCAAACATATTTTCAACCAGTTGATCTTGAAAGTGTTATTTATGTCAACAAAATCCAACACTTCCAGACCTCCTTCAGCTCTTTTATTAGGGAGGACTGACTCTTATAGTTTGTGAGACTTATTTTTCCAGATGAAGTCAAGAAAGGTCTTGTTGATCTCTTTACAAGTAGAGGGATTTACAAATAAATATAATGAGGGGTACACAAAGTCCCTCTGCCTTGGACAGAATCACTCTCCCAATTATAGAAAGAGCCCTTTGGAGCCAATTATAAAATATATTTGTTTGTTAATTTTAGGAGAGAAATTCCTATGTTGTCTGACAGATGTATTCCTAAATATTTAACACAGTCCTTTACAGGAATATTTTCTAATTCTTTATCATCAGAGTCATATGAACATAAGATTTCACATTTAGAAACATTCCGTTTTAATCCTGATGCAATAGAGAATGCAGTGTTAGCATTAAGGACAACCTGGTCTTTGTCTCTTTAATAAAGAGTAGTATCATCAGCCAGTTGGGGCATGTTGATTTCTCTGTTAAAAATGGTTAAGCCACACAGATTTGCATTTTTCAGAATATCTAGAGATAGAAGTTCCACAACCAAAATGAACCAAAATGGCGAAATCGGGCATCCCTGTCATACACTTCTGTTGATACTAAACCTTAGTACATCCAAAAGATTCAGTAACACAGAACTATTTATATCTTTGTAAAACATGCGGAGGACTTTGATAAACCAGACGGTTTAAGTGACCGAAAGAGAAATTCATGTTCAATTGTGTCAAAGGCTTTACAGAAGTCTAGAAATAAGACAACCGCATCTGAGTCAATTGCATCTGAATAATCTATAAGGTCCAAGACTAAACGAATGTTAGAGCTGATGTGACGGCCCTTCATAAACCCTGTTTGAGTCTCATTTATAATGGTATCTATTCCTTTCTTTAATCTTTTGGCATAAACCAGAGCAATCAATTTGTAATCCATATTTAATAAAGTAATTGGTCTCCAATTGTCAATGAGAGAAGGGTCTTTATCGGGCTTCGGGATCAGTGGAATAAGGCCTTGTTTCATAGTGGAGACCATTTCCACATTTTCAATGCAATCAATGCAATCAATGCAATCAATGCAATCAATGCAATCAATGCAATCAATGCAATCAATGCAATCAATGCAATCAATGCAATCAATGCAATCAATGCAATCAATGCAATCAATGCAATTTAAACATATTTAAAAAATCGGGTCTTCTAGTAACTCCCAAAACGGTCTATAGAATTCAACTGACAGGCCATCAGGCCATCAGGGCCATCAGGCCATCAGGGCCATCAGGCCATCAGGGCCATCAGGGCCATCAGGCCATCAGGCCATCAGGGCCATCAGGCCATCAGGCCATCAGGGCCATCAGGCCATCAGGCCATCAGGGCCATCAGGGCCATCAGGGCCATCAGGCCATCAGGCCATCAGGGCCATCAGGCCATCAGGCCATCAGGCCATCAGGCCATCAGGCCATCAGGCCATCAGGCCATCAGGCCATCAGGCCATCAGGCCATCAGGCCATCAGGCCATCAGGCCATCAGGCCATCAGGCCATCAGGGCCATCAGGCCATCAGGCCATCAGGCCATCAGGCCATCAGGGCCATCAGGCCATCAGGCCATCAGGCCATCAGGCCATCAGGCCATCAGGGCCATCAGGGCATCAGGCCATCAGGCCATCAGGCCATCAGGCCATCAGGCCATCAGGCCATCAGGCCATCAGGGCATCAGGCCATCAGGCCATCAGGCCATCAGGGCCATCAGGCCATCAGGCCATCAGGGCCATCAGGGCCATCAGGCCATCAGGCCATCAGGCCCATCAGGCCATCAGGCCATCAGGCCATCAGGCCATCAGGGCCATCAGGCCATCAGGCCATCAGGCCATCAGGGCCATCAGGCCATCAGGGCCATCAGGGCCATCAGGGCCATCAGGCCATCAGGCCATCAGGCCATCAGGCCATCAGGGCATCAGGGCCATCAGGCCATCAGGGCCATCAGGCCATCAGGCCATCAGGGCCATCAGGGCCATCAGGCCATCAGGGCCATCAGGCCATCAGGGCCATCAGGCCATCAGGCCATCAGGGCCATCAGGGCCATCAGGGCCATCAGGCCATCAGGGTGATTTCCCTTTTTTCATTGAATCCAGAGCCTCTCTAATTTCTTCAATTGAGTGGAAACTGAGTGGAAATCATCCTCAATTACAGGGACACAACCATCTTCCTGAAATTGTGAGTTGTAAAGGTTTTCATAAAAGGAATTGACAAATGTTGATATTGCAATGGGATCTTTGCATAACACATCATTCATTTTGAGTGCAGTTATAGATTTTCTTTTGTAGTTTCTCTTTTCAAGTGCAAAAAACAGTAACTAGTGTTTCTTCCCCCTCTTCTAGTTGTACAGATGTAAATACAGACTCGTCTTCTTGAGATAGATGATCTTTCTTTAGAAAACTTTTCAAGCTTTTGCTCATCAACGAATTTTCTCTAAGGTTCTTTTTAAGTGCATCAGCTCTTTGGCACATTTATTGACTCTGACTTTACATTTGAAAAATTCCCATCTACTTCCATCGCACATGTCTTTTCTTGCAAAAATATATTTGGCTAACGATGTGATGTTTCCAATGACAATAGGATCTTTAAGAAGTGTGTTGTTAAATTTCCAATATCCTCGAGTACCTTTTGATTTTTTTTTTAGCTTGTAAATTGAGGGAAATCAAGTGATGATCAGAAAAGGGGCCAACTGATGATCTACATCTATAACAAATTGTAACAAAACGGGTGAATTAGGAATCTGTTTTGTTGGCAAAACCCTTAGCATCCGGATTGAAATAACACCAGGCATCATCAACAAAGAGATCCTTGCATAATGTAATGATAATGTTACTATTTTTGAGGGCTTTGACTCGTTCTAGGAGGGAAAACGATCAGCAGATGCATCAGTTGTTTCATTAAAATCACCGGAAATTATTAGAAGAACCTCTGAGTATTTGTTGTTTCTAATCCTGTACTTTTCTAGTAAATTGTGTAAAAAAGGGTCTTATTAGGAGCATGTGAGTTATGTCCGTATACATTACAAATGATGAAAATAGCATTGTCAAGTTTAACAATTACTATGACCCATCTCCCGTCCTGTGAAGATATGGATTCTAGAACGTCACCTTTAAACTGTGAATATGTGGATTCTAGAACGTCACCTTTAAACTTGTGAATATGTGGATTCTAGAACGTCACCTTTAAACTGTGAATATGTGGATTCTAGAACGTCACCTTTAAACTTGTGAATATGTGGATTCTAGAACGTCACCTTTAAACTTGTGAATATGTGGATTCTAGAACGTCACCTTTAAACTTGTGAATATGTGGATTCTAGAACGTCACCTTTAAACTGTGAAGATGTGGATTCTAGAACGTCACCTTTAAACTGTGAAGATGTGGATTCTAGAACGTCACCTTTAAACTGTGAAGGTGTGGATTCTAGAACGTCACCTTTAAACTGTGAAGATGTGGATTCTAGAACGTCACCTTTAAACTGTGAAGATGTGGATTCTAGAACATCACCTTTAAACTTGTGAATATGTGTCAAAACACCAGCAGAATGGTTTGATCCATGACTGAAATAGGCCATGTGTCTCCCCATTGTGATTTACAACATCTCAAATCACTTTCACACGAATGAGTTTCCCGAAGAAGGACAAAATCTGCTTTTACTAGATAAAAAAAATAAGGCTTTCCTTTTAGTAAGATCTCTCAAACCCCGAGCATTCAGACGATATTGAGTGAGTTGAAAACAAACTCCTACATAAAAAAAAGAAAGAACACAAACCAGATAACAGAAGTAGTAAGGTGAACAATAAAACAAACAGTGAAGCAGAGGATTACTCTGACGGAAAACTACCCTCAGCTGAGGTAGCGGTGGTCAACAGAATAACAAATCTCTTTTTTCCCCCTATTTTAGTTGGCAAGTGTTGATAAATTGTAGTTCGCACTGTGCATTAACTCATGGCCGTACATTAACTGTAGTCTTGGCAGTACTCACAGTTCCAGTATGGTTCATGTCAACAGAGTTACCCAGTAATCATTCTTCCTTCGATAGACGCGCGTGACACAGAGAGGTGGACCGAGGTTGGACTAGGCTACATTATCTAGTTTGGTGTTGATCTATGGAGACACAGAGAGGTGGACTGAGGTTGGACTAGGCTACATTATCTAGTTTGGTGTTGATCTATGGAGGCACAGAGAGGTGGACTGAGGTTGGACTAGGCTACATTATCTAGTTTGGTGTTGATCTATGGAGACACAGAGAGGTGGACCGAGGTTGGACTAGGCTACATTATCTAGTTTGGTGTTGATCTATGGAGACACAGAGAGGTGGACTGAGGTTGGACTAGGCTACATTATCTAGTTTGGTGTTGATCTATGGAGACACAGAGAGGTGGACTGAGGTTGGACTAGGCTACATAATCTAGTTTGGTGTTGATCTATGGAGGCACAGAGAGGTGGACTGAGGTTGGACTAGGCTACATTATCTAGTTTGGTGTTGATCTATGGAGACACAGAGAGGTGGACCGAGGTTGGACTAGGCTACATTATCTAGTTTGGTGTTGATCTATGGAGACACAGAGAGGTGGACCGAGGTTGGACTAGGCTACATTATCTAGTTTGGTGTTGATCTATGGAGACACAGAGGTGGACTGAGGTTGGACTAGGCTACATAATCTAGTTTGGTGTTGATCTATGGAGGCACAGAGAGGTGGACTGAGGTTGGACTAGGCTACATTATCTAGTTTGGTGTTGATCTATGGAGACACAGAGAGGTGGACTGAGGTTGGACTAGGCTACATAATCTAGTTTGGTGTTGATCTATGGAGGCACAGAGAGGTGGACTGAGGTTGGACTAGGCTACATTATCTAGTTTGGTGTTGATCTATGGAGACACAGAGAGGTGGACCGAGGTTGGACTAGGCTACATTATCTAGTTTGGTGTTGATCTATGGAGACACAGAGAGGTGGACCGAGGTTGGACTAGGCTACATTATCTAGTTTGGTGTTGATCTATGGAGACACAGAGGTGGACTGAGGTTGGACTAGGCTACATAATCTAGTTTGGTGTTGATCTATGGAGGCACAGAGAGGTGGGGTAGAGGGTAGTTACCAAATCTCACCAGTAACGTGGGTAGTAACAGTAGTCACTGAGGGGGAGGTAGAGGGTAGTTACCAAATCTCACCAGTAATGTGGGTAGTAACAGTAGTCACTGAGGGGGAGGTAGAGGGTAGTTACCAAATCTCACCAGTAGCATGGGTAGTAACAGTAGTCACTGAGGGGGAGGTAGAGGGTAGTTACCAAACCTCACCAGTAACATGGGTAGTAACAGTAGTCACTGGGGGGGTGGTAGAGGGTAGTTACCAAACCTCACCAGTAACATGGGTAGTAACAGTAGTCACTGAGGGGGAGGGAGGCAGTGCTCAGCCATCCAGGTAGGTAGCTATGGCACCAGTAGCCAAGGTGACGATGCTCCTCTGCTCTCAGGGGATTGTGTTGGAGTTGGAGTAGCTGTGTAATTTGGTGTGAGAGTCAGGGAAGAGGGTGGTGTGTTGTGTGCGTGTGTGTGTGTCTGTGTACTGACTGCTTGTGTGTGTTTGTCAGGAAAAGGGACAGTGTGTGTGTGTGTAGGTGTCAGTGAAGAGGGCAGTGTGTGTGTGTGTGTGTGTGTGTGTGTGTGTGTGTGTGTGTGTGTGTGTGTGTGTGTGTGTGTGTGTGTGTGTGTGTGTGTGTGTGTGTGTCAGGGAAAGGGACAGTGTGTGTGGGTGTCAGTGAAGAGGACAGTGTGTGTGTGTCAGGGAAAGGGACAGTGTGTGTGTGTGGGTGTCAGTGAAGAGGACAGTGTGTGGGTGTGTGTGAGAGGCCTGGAGTGGTCTAAGTTCATCTGTGATGAGATAGTGCTGTCTGCCATCCAGTAATGATAGCTTATCATCTACCATTAGGTCCCGTTGAAAGCCCGGGGGGTTTGTAGCCATGGAGACCCACGTCACTTGTGATGAGGGCTCATTTTAATATTGTCTGTGTCCCAAAGGGCACTATATAGTGCACTATTTTGACCAGTGCCCATAGGGAATAGGGTTCCATTTTGACCAGTGCCCATAGGGAATAGGGTTCCATTTTGACCAGTACCCATAGGGAATAGGGTTCCATTTTGACCAGTGTCCATAGGGAATAGGGTTCCATTTTGACCAGTGTCCATAGGGAATAGGGTTCCATTTTGGCCAGTGCCCATAGGAAATAGGGTTCCATTTTGACCAGTACCCATAGGGAATAGGGTTCCATTTTGACCAGTATCCATAGGGAATAGGGTTCCATTTTGACCAGTACCCATAGGGAATAGGGTTCCATTTAGTCCAGTACCCATAGGGAATAGGGTTCTATTTGGGATTCAGCCATTGTCTCTCTCTTCTTGTTCCAGAAACACATTCTCTCCCTGTAGTGTTTAGTCTTCCATTCAGAGAGAAGAGAAGAGTTGGTGGGAATGGGTGTAGGATTACTACCGTCAGACTCCCAGAGAGGTTACTGTATTTGATCTAATATATGAACCTTGTCGTAACAGTTATGATTTGTATCAACTTGCAGAAGAGAGGAGATTTACCACAACTTCACCAGCGTTAGTAAAGTAAGTTACAGTCTATGAGGTGTTGTGATTATGACTGTAGTCAATCACAGTCAACCAGAGACAATCACAGTCAACCAGAGACAAATACAGTCAACCAGAGTCAACCAGAGAAATTCACAGTCAACCAGCGACATTCACAGTCAACCAGCGACATTCACAGTCAACCAGAGACATTTACAGTCAATCACAGTCAACCAGAGACAATCACAGTCAACCAGAGACAAATACAGTCAACCAGAGTCAACCAGAGAAATTCAGTCAACCAACGACATTCACAGTCAACCAGCGACATTCACAGTCAACCAGAGACATTCACAGTCAACCAGAGACATTCACAGTCAACCAGAGACATTCACAGTCAACCAGCGACATTCACAGTCAACCAGAGACATTCACAGTCAACCAGCGACATTCACAGTCAACCAGAGACATTCACAGTCAACCAGCGACATTCACAGTCAACCAGAGACATTCACAGTCAACCAGCGACATTCACAGTCAACCAGAGACATTCACAGTCAACCAGAGACATTCACAGTCAACCAGAGACATTCACAGTCAACCAGAGACATTCACAGTCAACCAGAGTCAATCACAGTCAACCAGAGACAATCACAGTCAACCAGAGACAATCACAGTCAACCAGAGTCAATCACAGTCAACCAGAGACAATCACAGTCAACCAGAGACAATCACAGTCAACCAGAGACATTCACAGTCAACCAGCGACATTCACAGTCAACCAGAGACATTCACAGTCAACCAGCGACATTCACAGTCAACCAGAGACATTCACAGTCAACCAGAGACATTCACAGTCAACCAGAGACATTCACAGTCAACCAGAGTCAATCACAGTCAACCAGAGACAATCACAGTCAACCAGAGTCAATCACAGTCAACCAGAGACAATCACAGTCAACCAGAGACAATCACAGTCAACCAGAGACATTCACAGTCAACCAGAGTCAATCACAGTCAACCAGAGACAATCACAGTCAACCAGAGACAATCACAGTCAACCAGAGACTATTACAGTCAACCAGAGACATTCACAGTCAACCAGAGACATTCACAGTCAACCAGAGACAATCACAGTCAATCAGTTACAGCTTCTCTCTCCTCCCTCTCCTTTCCCCTTCCTTCCTTCCTTCCTTCCTTCCTTCCTTCCTTCCTTCCTTCCTTCCTTCCTTCCTTCCTTCCTTCCTTCCTTCCTTCCTTCCTTCCTTCCTTCCTTCCTTCCTTCCTTCCTTCCTTCCTTCCTTCCTTCCCCTCTCTCTTCGTCCCTATCCCCTCTCTCTCCTTTCCCTCTCCCCTCCATCTCCCTCCCCTCCTCTCCTTCTCCTCCTCTCTCCCCCTTTCTCTCCCTCCCTCCCCCTCTATCTCCCTCCCTCTCCCCTCTCTCCTTCCCTCTTCCCCCCTTCTATCCCTCCTCTCCCCCTTCTCTTGCCTTTCCCTCTCCCCGCTCCTAACCCTAACCTCAACCCTAAACATAACCCTAGCTCCTAACCCTAACCTCAACCCTAAACATAACCCTAACCCTAACCTCAACCCTAAACATAACCCTAGCTCCTAACACTAACCTCAACCCTAAACATAACCCTAACATCAACCCTAACTCCTAACCCTAACCCTAACCTCAACCCTAAATGTATAGAGAGATATTATATAGACAGGCCTATTCCCTATATAGAGACAAAATATATAGACAGGCATATTACCTATTTAGAGACATATTATATAGACAGGCCTATTACCTATATAGAGACATATTATATAGACAGGCCTATTACCTATATAGAGACATAATATATAGACAGGCCTATTCCCTATATAGAGACATAATATATAGACAGGCCTATTACCTATATAGAGACATAATATATAGACAGGCCTATTCCCTATATAGAGACATATTATATAGACAGGCCTATTCCCTATATAGAGACATAATATATTGACAGGCCTATTACCTATTTAGAGACATAATATATAGACAGACCTATATAGAGACATATTATATAGACAGACCTATTACCTATATAGAGACATAATATATAGACATGCCTATTACCTATATAGAGACATAATATATAGACAGGCCTATTACCTATATAGAGACATAATATATAGACAGGCCTATTACCTATATAGAGACATAATATATAGACAGGCCTATTCCCTATATAGAGACATAATATATTGACAGGCCTATTACCTATATAGAGACATATTATATTGTAAGGCCTATTACCTATATAGAGACATATTATATAGACAGGCCTATTACCTATATAGAGACATAATATATAGACAGGCCTATTACCTATATAGAGACATAATATATAGACAGGCCTATTACCTATATAGAGACATATTATATTGTAAGGCCTATTACCTATATAGAGACATAATATATAGACAGGCCTATTACCTATATAGAGACATAATATATAGACAGGCCTATTCCCTATATAGAGACATATTATATAGACAGGCCTATTCCCTATATAGAGACATAATATATTGACAGGCCTATTACCTATTTAGAGACATA
Organism: Oncorhynchus kisutch; assembly: GCF_002021735.2. Lineage (NCBI taxonomy): Eukaryota > Metazoa > Chordata > Actinopteri > Salmoniformes > Salmonidae > Oncorhynchus > Oncorhynchus kisutch. The sequence goes on along the minus strand of NW_022261982.1, from coordinate 5,696,132 downwards.
ATATATAGACAGACCTATATAGAGACATATTATATAGACAGACCTATTACCTATATAGAGACATAATATATAGACATGCCTATTACCTATATAGAGACATAATATATAGACAGGCCTATTACCTATATAGAGACATAATATCTAGACATGCCTATTACCTATATAGAGACATATTATATAGACAGGCATATTACCTATATAGAGACATATTATATTGTAAGGCCTATTACATATATAGAGACATAAGACATAGACAGGCCTATTACCTATATAGAGACATATTATATTGTAAGGCCTATTACCTATACAGAGACATAATATATAGACAGGCCTATTACCTATATAGAGACATATTATATTGTAAGGCCTATTACCTATATAGAGACATATTATATAGACAGGCATATTACCTATATAGAGACATATTATATTGTAAGGCCTATTACATATATAGAGACATAAGACATAGACAGGCCTATTACCTATATAGAGACATATTATATTGTAAGGCCTATTACCTATATAGAGACATAATATATAGACAGGCCTATTCCCTATATAGAGACATATTATATAGACAGGCCTATTACCTACATAGTGCACTACTTCTGACTGTGCAATCATCAATCTTTATGCATGCCTGTTATGTTACAGACTCCATCAGTAACGTTTCTCATCTCTAATGGTCTGTTATGTTACAGACTCCATCAGTAATGTTTCTCATCTCTAATGGTCTGTTATGTTACAGACTCCATCAGTAATGTTTCTCATCTCTAATGGTCTGTTATGTTACAGACTCCATCAGTAACGTCTCTCATCTCTAATGGTCTGTTATGTTATGTTACAGACTCCATCGGTAATGTTTCTCATCTCTAATGGTCTGTTATGTTACAGACTCCATCAGTAATGTTTCTCATCTCTAATGGTCTGTTATGTTACAGACTCCATCAGTAACGTTTCTCATCTCTAATGGTCTGTTATGTTGCAGACTCCATCAGTAACGTCTCTCATCTCTAATGGTCTGTTATGTTACAGACTCCATCAGTAACGTTTCTCATCTCTAATGGTCTGTTATGTTACAGACTCCATCAGTAATGTTTCTCATCTCTAATGGTCTGTTATGTTACAGACTCCATCAGTACTGTCTCTCATCTCTAATGGTCTGTTATGTTATGTTACAGACTCCATCAGTAACGTCTCTCATCTGTAATGGTCTGTTATGTTACAGACTCCATCAGTAACGTCTCTCATCTCTAATGGTCTGTTATGTTACAGACTCCATCAGTAATGTTTCTCATCTCTAATGGTCTGTTATGTTACAGACTCCATCAGTAACGTTTCTCATCTCTAATGGTCTGTTATGTTACAGACTCCATCAGTAACGTTTCTCATCTCTAATGGTCTGTTATGTTACAGACTCCATCAGTAATGTTTCTCATCTCTAATGGTCTGTTTATGTTACAGACTCCATCAGTACTGTCTCTCATCTCTAATGGTCTGTTATGTTATGTTACAGACTCCATCAGTAACGTCTCTCATCTCTAATGGTCTGTTATGTTACAGACTCCATCAGTAACGTCTCTCATCTCTAATGGTCTGTTATGTTACAGACTCCATCAGTAACGTCTCTCATCTCTAATGGTCTGTTATGTTACAGACTCCATCAGTAATGTTTCTCATCTCTAATGGTCTGTTATGTTATGTTACAGACTCCATCAGTAACGTCTCTCATCTCTAATGGTCTGTTATGTTACAGACTCCATCAGTAACGTTTCTCATCTCTAATGGTCTGTTATGTTATGTTACAGACTCCATCAGTAACATCTCTCATCTCTAATGGTCTGTTATGTTATGGTACAGACTCCATCAGTAACGTCCCTCATCTCTAATGGTCTGTTATGTTACAGACTCCATCAGTAACGTCTCTCATCTCTAATGGTCTGTTATGTTACAGACTCCATCAGTAATGTCTCTCATCTCTAATGGTCTGTTATGTTACAGACTCCATCAGTAACGTTTCTCATCTCTAATGGTCTGTTATGTTACAGACTCCATCAGCAATGTTTCTCATCTCTAATGGTCTGTTATGTTACAGACTCCATCAGTAACGTCTCTCATCTCTAATGGTCTGATATGTTAGACTCCATCAGTAACGTCTCTCATCTCTAATGGTCTGTTATGTTACAGACTCCATCAGCAATGTTTCTCATCTCTAATGGTCTGTTATGTTACAGACTCCATCAGTAACGTCTCTCATCTCTAATGGTCTGATATGTTAGACTCCATCAGTTACGTCTCTCATCTCTAATGGTCTGTTATGTTAGACTCCATCAGGAACGTCTCTCATCTCTAATGGTCTGTTATGTTACAGACTCCATCAGTAACGTCTCTCATCTCTAATGGTCTGTTATGTTACAGACTCCATCAGTTACGTCTCTCATCTCTAATGGTCTGTTATGTTACAGACTCCATCAGTTACGTCTCTCATCTCTAATGGTCTGTTATGTTAGACTCCATCAGTAACGTCTCTCATCTCTAATGGTCTGTTATGTTACAGACTCCATCAGTAACGTTTCTCATCTCTAATGGTCTGTTATGTTACAGATTCCATCAGTAATGTCTCTCATCTCTAATGGTCTGTTATGTTATGTTACAGACTCCATCAGTAACGTCTCTCATCTCTAATGGTCTGTTATGTTACAGACTCCATCAGTAACGTCTCTCATCTCTAATGGTCTGTTATGTTACAGACTCCATCAGTAACGTCTCTCATCTCTAATGGTCTGTTATGTTACAGACTCCATCAGTACTGTCTCTCATCTCTAATGGTCTGTTATGTTATGTTACAGACTCCATCAGTAACGTCTCTCATCTCTAATGGTCTGTTATGTTACAGACTCCATCAGTAACGTCTCTCACCTCTAATGGTCTGTTATGTTACAGACTCCATCAGTAACGTTTCTCATCTCTAATGGTCTGTTATGTTATGTTACAGACTCCCATCAGTAACGTCTCTCACCTCTAATGGTCTGTTATGTTACAGACTCCATCAGTAACGTTTCTCATCTCTAATGGTCTGTTATGTTATGTTACAGACTCCATCAGTAACGTCTCTCATCTCTAATGGTCTGTTATGTTATGGTACAGACTCCATCAGTACGTCTCTCATCTGTAATGGTCTGTTATGTTACAGACTCCATCAGTAACGTCTCTCATCTCTAATGGTCTGTTATGTTATGGTACAGACTCCATCAGTAACGTCCCTCATCTCTAATGGTCTGTTATGTTACAGACTCCATCAGTAACGTCTCTCATCTCTAATGGTCTGTTATGTTACAGACTCCATCAGTAATGTCTCTCATCTCTAATGGTCTGTTATGTTACAGACTCCATCAGTAACGTTTCTCATCTCTAATGGTCTGTTATTGTTACAGACTCCATCAGCAATGTTCTCATCTCTAATGGTCTGTTAGTTACAGACTCCATCAGCAATGTTTCTCATCTCTAATGGTTTGTTATGTTACAGACTCCATCAGTAACGTCTCTCATCTCTAATGGTCTGATATGTTAGACTCGCCATCAGTAACGTCTTCATCTCTAATGGTCTGTTAAGTTACAGACTCATCAGTAATGTCTCTCATCTCTATGGTCTGTTATGTTACAGACTCCATCAGTAACGTTTCTCATCTCTAATGGTCTGTTATGTACAGACTCCATCAGTACTGTTTCTCATCTCTAATGGTCCTGTTATGTTATGTACAGACTCCATCAGTAATGTCTCTCATCTCTAATGGTCTGTTATGTTATGTTACAGACTCCATCAGTAACGTCTCTCATCTCTAATGGTCTGTTATGTTACAGACTCCATCAGTAACGTTCTCTCATCTCTAATGGTCTGTTATGTTACAGACTTCAATCAGTTACGTCTCTCATCTCTAATGGTCTGTTATGTTAGACTCCATCAGTAACGTCTCTCATCTCTAATGGTCTGTTATGTTACAGACTCCATCAGTAACGTTCTCTCATCTCTAATGGTCTGTATGTTACAGACTCCATTCAGTTACGTCTCTCATCTCTAATGGCTGTTATGTTACAACTCCATCAGTTACGTCTCTCATCTCTAATGGTCTGTTATGTTAGATCCATCAGTAACGTCTCTCATCTCTAATGGTTCTGTTATGTTACAGACTCCATCAGTAACGTCTCTCATCTCTAATGGTCTGTTATGTTACAGACTCCATCAGTAACGTCTCTCATCTCTAATGGTCTGTTATGTTACAGACTCCATCAGTAACGTCTCTCATCTCTAATGGTCTGTTATGTTACAGACTTCCATCATTAACGTCTCTCATCTCTAATGGTCTGTTATGTTACAGACTCCATCAGTAACGTCTCTCATCTCTAATGGTCTGTTATGTTAGACTCCATCAGTAACGTCTCTCATCTCTAATGGTTCTGTTAGTTACAGACTCCATCAGTAACGTCTCTCATCTCTAATGGTCTGTTATGTTACAGACTCCATCAGTACGTCTCTCATCTCTAATGGTCTGTTATGTTACAGACTCCATCAGTACGTCTCTCATCTCTAATGGTCTGTTATGTTAGACTCCATCAGTAACGTTCTCTCATCTCTAATGGTCTGTTATGTTACA
>NW_022261982.1:5669539-5687039 GCF_002021735.2 Oncorhynchus kisutch | reverse complement strand
CCCCCAGGACTGAACACTCCCAGGTCCCACAACTGCACTGCTCCTCCATCATTGAGAGGGATACATTCACAGAGGTGGAGAGAGACATGGTGGAGCTCAGAGGGATAGTTCATACAATCCAGACAGAACAAACCCATAAAACATACCAGCACAACAACCCCCCCCCCCCCCCCCCCCCCCCCAAGACCCGGAGGACAGAAGGTGTAGATGGACGACTGTCTGAGAGAGCTGTCTGCTCTACGGACTGAGGTGAGAGAACTTAAAGAGGTACACACAGCACTGAATGAAGAGGTGAGAGATCTTAAAGAGGTACACACAGCACTGAATGAAGAGGTGAGAGAACTTAAAGAGGTACACACAGCACTGAATGAAGAGGTGAGAGAACTTAAAGAGGTTGCCTATCAAATATACAGTGCCTATGGGGTCATATTCCTAAGGCTTCCACTAGAGGTCAACAGTCTTTAGAACGTTGTTTGAGGCTTCTACTGTGAAGTGGGAGAGAATGAGAGCTGTTTCAACCAGAGGTCTGGCAGAAGGCCATGAGCAGACAGACAGACAGACAGAGAGACTGAGACAGACAGACAGAGAGAGAGAGAGACAGAGAGACAGACAGACAGACAGACAGAGAGAGAGAGAGAGAGAGAGAGACAGAGAGACAGACAGACAGACAGAGAGAGAGACAGAGAGACAGAGAGACAGAGAGACAGAGAGACAGAGAGAGAGAGAGAGACAGACAGACAGACAGACAGACAGACAGACAGACAGACAGACAGACAGACAGACAGACAGACAGACAGACAGACAGACAGACAGACAGACAGACAGACAGACAGACAGACAGACAGACAGACAGACAGAGAGAGAGAGAGAGAGAGAGAGAGAGAGAGAGAGAGAGAGAGAGAGAACCAGAAGTACAGACAGGTGAAGTGGTAAGTAAATATTTATAATGCTATTTCTACTTTTTCTGACTCCACAACATGGCGGGTATCTGTATGGCTTGTTTTTGTGTCTGATCGCCATACTCAGATTATTGTATAGTTTGCTTTTTCCGTAAAGCTTTTTTGATATCTGACACAGTGTCACACCCTGACCGTAGAGAGCCTTTTAATGTCTCTATTTGGTTTGGTTAGGGTGCGATTTGGGGTGGGCATTCTATGTTTCGTTTTCTATGATTTGGTGTTTCTATGTTTTGGCCTGGTATGGTTCTCAATCAGGGACAGCTGTCTATCGTTGTCTCTGACCATACTTAGGCAGTCCTTTTTCCCTCCTTTCCTTGTGGGAAGTTGACTTTGTTTAGGGAACATAGCCTTTGAGCTTCACGGTTTGTTTTTGTAGTGTTTATTGTTTGGTTTGGTGTTATTTTGATTAAATAAAAGAAAATGTACGCTCACCACCCTGCACCTTGGTCCTCTCCTTTCAACAGCACAGTGGTTGCATTAAGGAGAAGTATATCTATAATTCTGTGCATAATACTTGTATCTTTTATCAAAGTTTATGATGAGTATTTCTGTAAATTGATGTGGCTCTCTGAAAATTCGCTGGATGTTTTCGAGGCACAACATTACTGACCATAACGCGCCAATGTAAACTGAGATTTTTGGATATAAATATGAACTTTATCGAACAAAACATAGATGTATTGTGTAACAGGAAGTCCTATGAGTGCCATCTGATGAAGATCATCAAAGGTTAGTGATTCATGTTATCTCTATTTCTGCTTTTTGGCTGGAAAATGGCTGTATGTGTTTTTGTAACTAGGCTCTGACCTAACATAATCGTATGGTGTGCTTTCGCTGTAAAGCCTTTTTGAAATCGGACACGATGGGCAGATTAACAAGAAGTCAAGCTTTAATTTGGTGTATTGCACTTGTGAATGTATGAAAGTTAAATATTTCAAAAAATATTTTTTCATTTCGCGCTCTGCCTTTACAGAGGATGTTGTCGAGTGGAACCTCTAACCCTAACAAGTTAAAGAGGTACACGCGGCACTGAATGAAGAGGTGAGACAGAGAGCAAGACACTCCCCCATCCTGCCACCTAAGAGGTATTTATCAGATGCTCAACATGCTCTGCTCACACCTACTGTGATGGTCCGAGCCGAAACCACACAAAAACAACACTGGACACTTTGGAACACAAAGCTTTTACTATCTCATCCCGGAATATGCAAGGTCTGAGGTCATCTGCCTTTGGCCTAAAGAGCAGGAACCCAGACTTCATCAAATACATTGGAAATACAGACATTGTCATCCTAGTGAAGGTGTAAACTTGGCAGTAGAAAATCTAAACAGTCTATTTGACCTCTCAGCTTCCCCATCAAATCTAAAAACAATGACAAATGGTTTGATGAAGAATGCAAAAACCGAAGAAAGAAATTGAGAAACGTATCCAAACAAAAACATAGAGACCCAGAAAACCTGAGTCTACGCCTTCACTACAATGAATCACTAAAATAATACAGAAATACCCAATGGGAAAAAGAAGGAACAGCACGTCAGAAATCAGCTCAATGTATTTAAAGAATCCATAGACTCTAACCACTTCTGGGAAAACTCGAAACAAACAACACAAAGAGTTTCTATCCAATAAGGAGATGTCTGGATAAACCACTTCTCCAATCTTTTAATAATAACATATACATGATCAAATACAAATCTTAGAATCAACTATTAAAGACCAGAACCCACTGGATTCTCCAATTACATTGAATGATCTACAGGACAAAATACAAACCCTCCAACCCAAAAAGGCCTGTGGGGTTGATGGTATCCTCAATGAAATGATAAAATATACAGACCCAAAATTACAATTGGCTATACTTATACTCTTTAACATCATCCGTAGCTCTGGCATCTTCCCCAATATTTGGAACCAAGGACTGATCATCCTGATCCACAGAAGTGGAGACAAATTTGACCCCAATAACTACCGTGGGATATGCATCAACAGCAACCTTGGGAAAATCCTCTGCATTATCATTAACAGCAGACTCGTACATTTCCTCAGTGAAAACAATGTACTGAGCAAATGTCAAAATGTCAAGATGTTAAGACGTCAAGATGTTAAGATGTCAAGATGTTAAGACGTCAAGATGTCAAGATGTTAAGACGTTAAGATGTCAAGATGTCAAGATGTTAAGACGTCAAGATGTCAAGATGTCAAGATGTTAAGACGTCAAGATGTCAAGATGTTAAGACGTTAAGATGTCAAGATGTTAAGACGTCAAGATGTTAAGATGTTAAGATGTCAAGATGTTAAGACGTCAAGATGTCAAGATGTTAAGACGTTAAGATGTCAAGATGTTAAGACGTTAAGATGTCAAGATGTTAAGACATTAAGATGTCAAGACGTTAAGATGACGCTGAAGAGGATGGCTGACGTTTTACATACCCGTAACCAATTGTGCTATTTAGTTCATTTTTTGCATTGTTTGTAACTTATTTGTTTACTTATTTTGTACATAATGTTGCATAATCAGAACTGGGATTTTCTTACCACGAACTGGAAAAATCTTTTTCCTTCAATAACGAGTCAGACGAAAAAGATATACTGCTCTCCTGGGAACAGGCACAGTTCCCCATCATTTGCGTGAAGAAAAGACAGAGGAAAAGAGGGCGCAGTTCGAGCTGCCTTCTGAGGACGGTTTTACTAGCACAGACTGGAATATGTTCCCGGGATTCATCCAATGACATTGAGGAGTATACCACCTCAGTCATCAGCTTCATCAATAAGTGCATCGACAACGTCGTGCCCACAGTGATCGTACGTACGTACTCCAACCAGAAGCCATGGATTACAGGCAACATCCTCATCGAGCTAAAGGCTAGAGCTGCCGCTTTCAAGAAGCGGGACACTAATCCGGATGCCTATAAGAAATCCCGCTATGCCGACAAACCATTAAACAAGCAAAGCGTCAATACAGGATTATGATTGAATCCTTCTACACCAGCTCTGACGCTCGTCGGAGCTCGTTTGTTGCACCATCGAGAGCATCCTGACCGGTTGCATCACCGCCTGGTATGGCAACTGCTCTGCATCTGACCATAAGACACTACAGAGGGTAGTGCATACGGCCCAGTACATCACTGGGGACAAGCTTCCTGCAGTCCAGGACCTATATAATAGGCGGTGTCAGAAGAAAACCCATAAAATTGTCAGAGACTCCAGTCACCCAAGTCTTAGACTGTTTTCTCTGCTACCGCACGCCAAGTGGTACTGGTGCAGAGTCTAGGACCAAAAGGCTCCTCAACAGCTTCTACCCCCAAGCCACAAGACTGCTGAACAGTTAATCGAATGGCCACCGGACTATTTACATAAATCTCAATAATGGTGTTCCAATAAAGGTCCAGTACCACGAATACAAATCCCATCTAGACCCCGTTTCCCTAGAGCAGACAGGAAACTATACATACCCTGGCCTAAACATCAGCGCCACAGTTAACTTCCACTAAGTTGTGAACAATCTGAGAGACAAGGCCAGAAGGGTCTTCTATTCCATCAAAAGGAACATAAAATAGGATCTGCCTAAAAAGACTTGAATGAGTTATAGAACCTATTGTCCTTTATGGTTGAGAGGTCTGAGGTCCGCTTTCCAACCAAGAATTCACAAATAAGGCAAAAACACCAAATTGAGACTCTGCATGCAGAATTATGGAAAAATATCCTCCATGTACAACATAAAACACAACATAATGCATGCAGGCCGATACCCGATAATTATCCAAATCCAGAAAAGAGCCGTTAAATTCTACAAACACCTAAAAGGAAGCGATTCCCAAACCTTCCATAACAAAGCCATCACCTACAGAGAAATGAACCCGGAGAAGAGTCCCCTAAGCACGCTGGTCCTGGGGCTCTGTTCACAAACACAAACAGACCCCACAGAGCCCCAGAACAGCAACACAATCAGACCCAACCAAATCATGACAAAACAAGATAATTACTTGACACATTGGAAAGAATTTACAAAAAAACTGAGCAAACTAAAATGCTATTTGGCCCTCAACATAGAGTACACAGTGGCAGAATATCTGACCACTGTGACTGACTCAAAATTAAGGAAATCTTTGACTATGTAGAGACTCAGTGAGCATAGCCTTGCTATTGAGAGAGGCCGCCGTAGGCAGACCTGGCTCTCGAGAAGACAGGCTATGTGCACACTGCCCACAAAATGAGGTGGAAATTGAGCTGCACTTCCTAACCTTCTGCCAAATGTATGACCATATTAGAGACACATATTTCCCTCAGGTTACACAGATCCACATAGAATTTGAAAACAAATCCAATTCTGATAAACTCCCTTATCTACTGGGTGAAATACCACAGCAGCAAGATGTGTGACCTGTTGCCACAAGAAAAGGGCAACCAGTGAAGAACAAACACCAATGTAAATACAACCAGTATTTATTTTATTTTATTTTCCTTTTTGTACTTTAACCATTTGCACATCATTACCACACTGTATATAACATAATATGACATTTGAAATGTCTCTATTCCTTTGGAACGTCTGTGAGTATAATGTTTCGTGTTCATTTTTGAATTTTTATTTCACTTTTGTTTATCTATTTCACTTACAGTACATGTTTCCCATGCCAATAAAGACCTTTGAATTGAATTGGACTGACAGAGAGAAACATAGGAGATGGAGCATAGAGAGGGAGATGGAGAGGAGATGGAGCATAGGGAGGGAGATGAGATGGAGCATAGAGAGGGAGAGGAGAGGAGAAGGAGCATAGAGAGGGAGAGGAGAGGAGATGGAGCATAGGGAGGGAGATGAGAGGAGATGGAGCATAGAGAGGGAGAGGAGAGGAGATGGAGCATAGAGAGGGAGAGGAGAGGAGATGGAGCATAGGGAGGGAGATGAGAGGAGATGGAGCATAGAGAGGGAGAGGAGAGGAGATGGAGCATAGAGAGGGAGATGAGATGGAGCATAGAGAGGGAGAGGAGAGGAGATGGAGCATAGAGAGGGAGATGAGATGGAGCATAGAGAGGGAGAGGAGAGGAGATGGAGCATAGAGAGGGAGATGAGATGGAGCATAGAGAGGGAGAGGAGAGGAGATGGAGCATAGAGAGGGAGATGAGAGGAGATGGAGCATAGAGAGGGAGAGGAGAGGAGATGGAGCATAGAGAGGGAGAGGAGAGGAGATGGAGCATAGAGAGGGAGAGGAGAGGAGATGGAGCATAGAGAGGGAGAGGAGAGGAGATGGAGCATAGGGAGGGAGATGAGAGGAGATGGAGCATAGAGAGGGAGATGAGAGGAGATGAGATGGAGCATAGAGAGGGAGATGAGAGGAGATGAGATGGAGCATAGAGAGGGAGATGAGAGGAGATGGAGCATAGAGAGGGAGAGGAGAGGAGATGGAGCATAGAGAGGGAGATGAGAGGAGATGGAGCATAGAGAGGGAGAGGAGAGGAGATGGAGCATAGAGAGGGAGAGGAGAGGAGATGGAGCATAGAGAGGGAGAGGAGAGGAGATGGAGCATAGAGAGGGAGATGAGAGGAGAGGAGATGGAGCATAGAGAGGGAGAGGAGAGGAGAGGAGATGGAGCATAGAGAGGGAGAGGAGAGGAGAGGAGATGGAGCATAGGGAGGGAGAGGAGAGGAGAGGAGATGGAGCATAGGGAGGGAGATGAGAGGAGATGGAGCATAGAGAGGGAGATGAGAGGAGATGGAGCATAGAGAGGGAGATGAGAGGAGATGGAGCATAGAGAGGGAGAGGAGAGGAGAGGAGATGGAGCATAGAGAGGGAGAGGAGAGGAGATGGAGCATAGAGAGGGAGAGGAGAGGAGAGGAGATGGAGCATAGAGAGGGAGATGAGAGGAGAGGAGATGGAGCATAGGGAGGGAGATGAGAGGAGAGGAGATGGAGCATAGGGAGGGAGATGAGAGGAGATGGAGCATAGAGAGGGAGATGAGAGGAGATGGAGCATAGAGAGGGAGATGAGAGGAGAGGAGATGGAGCATAGAGAGGGAGAGGAGAGGAGATGGAGCATAGAGAGGGAGAGGAGAGGAGATGGAGCATAGAGAGGGAGAGGAGAGGAAAGGAGATGGAGCATAGGGAGGGAGATGAGAGGAGAGGAGCATAGAGAGGGAGATGAGAGGAGATGGAGCATAGAGAGGGAGATGAGAGGAGATGGAGCATAGAGAGGGAGATGAGAGGAGATGGAGCATAGAGAGGGAGAGGAGAGGAGATGGAGCATAGGGAGGGAGATGAGAGGAGAGGAGATGGAGCATAGAGAGGGAGATGAGAGGAGATGGAGCATAGAGAGAGAGAGGAGAGGAGATGGAGCATAGGGAGGGAGATGAGAGGAGAGGAGATGGAGCATAGAGAGGGAGATGAGAGGAGATGAGATGGAGCATAGGGAGGGAGATGAGAGGAGATGGAGCATAGAGAGGGAGATGAGAGGAGATGAGATGGAGCATAGAGAGGGAGATGAGAGGAGATGGAGCATAGAGAGGGAGATGAGAGGAGAGGAGCATAGAGAGGGAGATGAGAGGAGATGGAGCATAGAGAGGGAGATGAGAGGAGATGGAGCATAGGGAGGGAGATGAGAGGAGATGGAGCATAGGGAGGGAGATGAGATGGAGCATAGAGAGGGAGATGAGAGGAGATGGAGCATAGGGAGGGAGATGAGAGGAGATGGAGCATAGAGAGGGAGAGGAGAGGAGATGGAGCATAGAGAGGGAGAGGAGAGGAGATGGAGCATAGGGAGGGAGATGAGAGGAGATGGAGCATAGAGAGGGAGAGGAGAGGAGATGGAGCATAGAGAGGGAGATGAGAGGAGATGGAGCATAGGGAGGGAGATGAGAGGAGATGGAGCATAGGGAGGGAGATGAGAGGAGATGGAGCATAGAGAGGGAGGGAGGGAGAGGAGATGGAGCATAGAGAGGGAGATGAGAGGAGATGGAGCATAGAGAGGGAGGGAGAGGAGATGGAGCATAGGGAGGGAGATGAGAGGAGATGGAGCATAGAGAGGGAGATGAGAGGAGATGGAGCATAGAGAGGGAGATGAGAGAAGAGAAGAGGAGATGGAGCATAGGGAGGGAGATGAGAGGAGATGGAGCATAGAGAGGGAGATGGGAGAAGAGAAGAGGAGATGGAGCATAGGGAGGGAGATGAGAGAAGAGGAGATTGAGCATAGAGAGGGAGAGGAGAGGAGAGGAGATGGAGCATAGAGAGGGAGAGGAGAGGAGAGGAGATGGAGCATAGGGAGGGAGATGAGAGGAGATGGAGCATAGAGAGGGAGATGAGAGGAGATGGAGCATAGAGAGGGAGATGAGAGGAGATGGAGCATAGAGAGGGAGAGGAGAGGAGAGGAGATGGAGCATAGGGAGGGAGAGGAGAGGAGAGGAGATGGAGCATAGGGAGGGAGATGAGAGGAGATGGAGCATAGAGAGGGAGATGAGAGGAGATGGAGCATAGAGAGGGAGAGGAGAGGAGAGGAGATGGAGCATAGAGAGGGAGAGGAGAGGAGAGGAGATGGAGCATAGAGAGGGAGAGGAGAGGAGAGGAGATGGAGCATAGAGAGGGAGAGGAGAGGAGAGGAGATGGAGCATAGAGAGGGAGATGAGAGGAGAGGAGATGGAGCATAGGGAGGGAGATGAGAGGAGAGGAGATGGAGCATAGGGAGGGAGATGAGAGGAGATGGAGATTAGAGAGGGAGATGAGAGGAGATGGAGCATAGAGAGGGAGATGAGAGGAGAGGAGATGGAGCATAGAGAGGGAGAGGAGAGGAGATGGAGCATAGAGAGGGAGAGGAGAGGAAAGGAGATGGAGCATAGGGAGGGAGATGAGAGGAGAGGAGCATAGAGAGGGAGATGAGAGGAGATGGAGCATAGAGAGGGAGATGAGAGGAGATGGAGCATAGAGAGGGAGATGAGAGGAGATGGAGCATAGAGAGGGAGAGGAGAGGAGATGGAGCATAGGGAGGGAGATGAGAGGAGAGGAGATGGAGCATAGAGAGGGAGATGAGAGGAGATGGAGCATAGAGAGAGAGAGGAGAGGAGATGGAGCATAGGGAGGGAGATGAGAGGAGAGGAGATGGAGCATAGAGAGGGAGATGAGAGGAGAGGAGATGGAGCATAGAGAGGGAGATGAGAGGAGATGAGATGGAGCATAGGGAGGGAGATGAGAGGAGATGGAGCATAGAGAGGGAGATGAGAGGAGATGAGATGGAGCATAGAGAGGGAGATGAGAGGAGATGGAGCATAGAGAGGGAGATGAGAGGAGAGGAGCATAGAGAGGGAGATGAGAGGAGATGGAGCATAGAGAGGGAGATGAGAGGAGATGGAGCATAGGGAGGGAGATGAGAGGAGATGGAGCATAGGGAGGGAGATGAGATGGAGCATAGAGAGGGAGATGAGAGGAGATGGAGCATAGGGAGGGAGATGAGAGGAGATGGAGCATAGAGAGGGAGAGGAGAGGAGATGGAGCATAGAGAGGGAGAGGAGAGGAGATGGAGCATAGGGAGGGAGATGAGAGGAGATGGAGCATAGAGAGGGAGAGGAGAGGAGATGGAGCATAGAGAGGGAGATGAGAGGAGATGGAGCATAGGGAGGGAGGGAGATGAGATGGAGCATAGAGAGGGAGATGAGAGGAGATGGAGCATAGGGAGGGAGATGAGAGGAGATGGAGCATAGGGAGGGAGATGAGAGGAGATGGAGCATAGAGAGGGAGGGAGGGAGAGGAGATGGAGCATAGAGAGGGAGATGAGAGGAGATGGAGCATAGAGAGGGAGGGAGAGGAGATGGAGCATAGAGAGGGAGATGAGAGGAGATGGAGCATAGAGAGGGAGATGAGAGAAGAGAAGAGGAGATGGAGCATAGGGAGGGAGATGAGAGGAGATGGAGCATAGAGAGGGAGATGGGAGAAGAGAAGAGGAGATGGAGCATAGGGAGGGAGATGAGAGAAGAGGAGATTGAGGACAGGAGAGGAACCTAAGCTGGTTTGCTCTCCAGCCTACAGATGGTGTCTGACAAAGTCAATCTGCAGAGACAACTGGAGCTTTTGGTCTGGTCAGACTCCTCTGCCCCCCCCCCCCCCCCTCTCTCTCCCTATCCCTCTGTCTCTCTCTCGCTGTCTCTCTCTTGCCGTCTCTCTCTCAATAATATATATATATATACTGTAGCTACTGTACTGGGGAACCCATCTATATATACTTATATAGCTACTGTAGTGGGGAACCCATCTATATATATAACTACTGTACTGGGGAACCCATCTATATATACAGTGCCTTGCGAAAGTATTCGGCCCCCTTGAACTTTGCGACCTTTTGCCACATTTCAGGCTTCAAACATAAAGATATAAAACTGTATTTTTTTTGTGAAGAATCAACAACAAGTGGGACACAATCATGAAGTGGAACGACATTTATTGGATATTTCAAACTTTTTTAACAAATCAAAAACTGAAAAATTGGGCGTGCAAAATTATTCAACCCCCTTAGGTTAATACTTTGTAGCGCCACCTTTTGCTGCGATTACAGCTGTAAGTCACTTGGGGTATGTCTCTATCAGTTTTGCACATCGAGAGACTGAAATTTTTTCCCCATTCCTCCTTGCAAAACAGCACTAGCTCAGTGAGGTTGGATGGAGAGCATTTGTGAACAGCAGTTTTCAGTTCTTTCCACAGATTCTCGATTGGATTCAGGTCTGGACTTTGACTTGGCCATTCTAACACCTGGATATGTTTATTTTTGAACCATTCCATTGTAGATTTTGCTTTATGTTTTGGATCATTGTCTTGTTGGAAGACAAATCTCCGTCCCAGTCTCAGGTCTTTTGCAGACTCCATCAGGTTTTCTTCCAGAATGGTCCTGTATTTGGCTCCATCCATCTTCCCATCAATTTTAACCATCTTCCCTGTCCCTGCTGAAGAAAAGCAGGCCCAAACCATGATGCTGCCACCACCATGTTTGACAGTGGGGATATGTGTTCAGGGTGATGCGCTGTGTTGCTTTTACGCCAAACATAACGTTTTGCATTGTTGCCAAAAAGTTCAATTTTGGTTTCATCTGACCAGAGCACCTTCTTCCACATGTTTGGTGTGTCTCCCAGGTGGCTTGTGGCAAACTTTAAACCACACTTTTTATGGATATCTTTAAGAAATGGCTTTCTTCTTGCCACTCTTCCATAAAGGCCAGATTTGTGCAATATACGACTGATTGTTGTCCTATGGACAGAGTCTCCCACCTCAGCTGTAGATCTCTGCAGTTCATCCAGAGTGATCATGGGCCTCTTGGCTGCATCTCTGATCAGTCTTCTCCTTGTATGAGCTGAAAGTTTAGAGGGACGGCCAGGTCTTGGTAGATTTGCAGTGGTCTGATACTCCTTCCATTTCAATATTATCGCTTGCACAGTGCTCCTTGGGATGTTTAAAGCTTGGGAAATCTTTTTGTATCCAAATCCGGCTTTAAACTTCTTCACAACAGTATCTCGGACCTGCCTGGTGTGTTCCTTGTTCTTCATGATGCTCTCTGCGCTTTTAACGGACCTCTGAGACTATCACAGTGCAGGTGCATTTATACGGAGACTTGATTACACACAGGTGGATTGTATTTATCATCATTAGTCATTTAGGTCAACATTGGATCATTCAGAGATCCTCACTGAACTTCTGGAGAGAGTTTGCTGCACTGAAAGTAAAGGGGCTGAATAATTTTGCACGCCCAATTTTTCAGTTTTTGATTTGTTAAAAAAGTTTGAAATATCCAATAAATGTCGTTCCACTTCATGATTGTGTCCCACTTGTTGTTGATTCTTCACAAAAAAAATACAGTTTTATATCTTTATGTTTGAAGCCTGAAATGTGGCAAAAGGTCGCAAAGTTCAAGGGGGCCGAATACTTTCGCAAGGCACTGTAGCTACTGTGTGTTGGAACCCCTAATAGCTTAATGCAGAGTACTCAAAATGCATCAGCTTGATGGCTCCAATTTGACAGAGGCCTGAAGCGTCCAATTAAATTCTCTCCCCAAATGTGCACTTTCCCTCCCTTTCATTCTCCATCAAATAAACTTGATGGAAACTCCCTCGAGCCTATCCAGTGCCAACACCACCCCATACTTGGAACGAGTGCACATATCAAGGAGAAGGGAAGGGGATTGTAACGCAGGCATGTGATTGAAGGAGTGGGGTAATAAGGGGAGGAGTGGGGTAATAAGGAGAGGAGTGGGGTAATAAGGGGAGGAGCCGGGTAATAAGGGAAGGAGTGGGGTAATAAGGGGAGGAGCAGGGTAATAAGGGGAGGAGTGGGGTAATAAGGGGAGGAGTGGGGTAATGAGGGGTGGAGTGGGGTAATAAGGGGAGGAGCCGGGTAATAAGGGAAGGAGTGGGGTAATATGGGGAGTCGTGGGGTAATAAGGGGTGGAGTGGGGTAATAAGGGGAGGAGCGGGGTAATAAGGGGAGGAGTGGGGTAATAAGGGGAGGAGTGGGGTAATATGGGGAGGAGTGGGGTAATAAGGGGAGGAGTGGGGTAATAAGGGGAGGAGTGGGGTAATAAGGGGAGGAGTGGGGTAATAAGGGGAGGAGCCGGGTAATAAGGGGAGGAGTTTATAGAAAGAGAAAGCAGAATGGAAACCTATTTCCTACACTACTTCTGACTGTGTCCCAGAGGGAGTCCTTTAAAGAGCTACGTTTGCCATGGCGACTGAATGACAAGCCTGAGGGGGAGAGATAGAGGAAGGGATAGAGGGGCTTAATGTCTACGGAGAGATAGCTAGTCTCCTCTCGCTTCCTCTCCCACCCTCCCCTTCTCTCCTCTCCGGAGCTGCAGTCAGATATACAGAGCCGGGGCTTTATGTTGGAGGAGATATCATGGGCTATTTCAGTCCAAGGTTAAGGCTCACTTGGTATAGTTGCAACTTGCAGCAGTAACAGATTTTCAAAGCCATTGCCTTTAGAAAACAATTTGCTGCAACTATTTCAAGTCAGTGCTGTCTGGGATGGGGCAGGAATAACATTTTGTCAGGAAACAACATTTGCCCTTCAGGGAAATAAAGGTTTTCAACACATTTGTAAAAATCAAATCACCTGTCTACTGTAATGTTAGGGAGAGGACACCAGATCACCTGTCTACTGTAATGTTAGGGAGAGGACACCAGATCACCTGTCTACTGTAATGTTAGGGAGAGGACACCAGATCACCTGTCTACTGTAATGTTAGGGAGAGGACACCAGATCACCTGTCTACTGTAATGTTAGGGAGAGGACACCAGATCACCTGTCTACTGTAATGTTAGGGAGAGGACACCAGATCACCTGTCTACTGTAATGTTAGGGAGAGGACACCAGATCACCTGTCTACTGTAATGTTAGGGAGAGGACACCAGATCACCTGTCTACTGTAATGTTAGGGAGAGGACACCAGATCACCTGTCTACTGTAATGTTAGGGAGAGGACACCAGATCACCTGTCTACTGTAATGTTAGGGAGAGGACACCAGATCACCTGTCTACTGTAATGTTAGGGAGAGGACACCAGATCACCTGTCTACTGTAATGTTAGGGAGAGGACACCAGATCACCTGTCTACTGTAATGTTAGGGAGAGGACACCAGATCACCTGTCTACTGTAATGTTAGGGAGAGGACACCAGATCACCTGTCTACTGTAATGTTAGGGAGAGGACACCAGATCACCTGTCTACTGTAATGTTAGGGAGAGGACACCAGATCACCTGTCTACTGTAATGTTAGGGAGAGGACACCAGATCACCTGTCTACTGTAATGTTAGGGAGAGGACACCAGATCACCTGTCTACTGTAATGTTAGGGAGAGGACACCAGATCACCTGTCTACTGTAATGTTAGGGAGAGGACACCAGATCACCTGTCTACTGTAATGTTAGGGAGAGGACACCAGATCACCTGTCTACTGTAATGTTAGGGAGAGGACACCAGATCACCTGTCTACTGTAATGTTAGGGAGAGGACACCAGATCACCTGTCTACTGTAATGTTAGGGAGAGGACACCAGATCACCTGTCTACTGTAATGTTAGGGAGAGGACACCAGATCACCTGTCTACTGTAATGTTAGGGAGAGGACACCAGATCACCTGTCTACTGTAATGTTAGGGAGAGGACACCAGATCACCTGTCTACTGTAATGTTAGGGAGAGGACACCAGATCACCTGTCTACTGTAATGTTAGGGAGAGGACACCAGATCACCTGTCTACTGTAAGGAACCTATGTTAGGGAGAGGACACCAGATCACCTGTCTACTGTAATGTTAGGGAGAGGACACCAGATCACCTGTCTACTGTAATGTTAGGGAGAGGACACCAGATCACCTGTCTACTGTAATGTTAGGGAGAGGACACCAGATCACCTGTCTACTGTAATGTTAGGGAGAGGACACCAGATCACCTGTCTATTGTAATGTTAGGGAGAGGACACCAGATCACCTGTCTACTGTAATGTTAGGGAGAGGACACCAGATCACCTGTCTACTGTAATGTTAGGGAGAGGACACCAGATCACCTGTCTACTGTAATGTTAGGGAGAGGACACCAGATCACCTGTCTACTGTAATGTTAGGGAGAGGACACCAGATCACCTGTCTACTGTAATGTTAGGGAGAGGACACCAGATCACCTGTCTACTGTAATGTTAGGGAGAGGACACCAGATCACCTGTCTACTGTAATGTTAGGGAGAGGACACCAGATCACCTGTCTACTGTAAATGTTAGGGAGAGGACACCAGATCACCTGTCTACTGTAATGTTAGGGAGAGGACACCAGATCACCTGTCTACTGTAATGTTAGGGAGAGGACCACCAGATCACCTGTCTACTGTAATGTTAGGGAGAGGACCACCAGATCACCTGTCTACTGTAATGTTAGGGAGAGGACACCAGATGGATCAGCCAGGGAATGTTTTCCTTTTATTGTAAATAATGTGTTTGATTTTGTTGATGATTGTGATACAATACAGTGCCTTAGACCGCTGAGCAACTCAGGAGGCTCCTTTTATTGGCTTTTAATTGGGGAATGATTCTGATCCAGGGCCTCCCTAAGCCCTCTCATACCTGGCCTCCCTGGGCCATCTCACACCTGGCCTCCCTGGTCCATCTCACACCTGGCCTCCCTAAACCCTCTCACACCTGGGCTCCCTGGGCCATCTCACACCTGGCCTCCCTGGGCCATCTCACACCTGGCCTCCCTAAACCCTCTCACACCTGGCCTCCCTGGGCCATCTCACACCTGGCCTCCCTGGGCCATCTCACACCTGGCCTCCCTAAACCCTCTCACACCTGGCCTCCCTGGGCCATCTCACACCTGGCCTCCCTGGGCCATCTCACACCTGGCCTCCCTAAACCCTCTCACACCTGGCCTCCCTGGGCCATCTCACACCTGGCCTCCCTAAGCCCTCTCACACCTGGCCTCCCTGGGCCCTCTCACACCTGGCCTCCCTGGGCCCTCTCACACCTGGCCTCCCTGGGCCCTCTCACACCTGGCCTCCCTAAACCCTCTCACACCTGGCCTCCCTGGGCCCTCTTACACCTGGCCTCCCTGGGCCCTCTCAAACCTGGCCTCCCTAAGCCCTCTCACACCTGGCCTCCCTGGGCACTCTCACACCTGGCCTCCCTAAGCCCTCTCACACCTGGCCTCCCTGGGCCCTCTCACACCTGGCCTCCCTGGGCCCTCTCACACCTGGCCTCCCTAAGCCCTCTCACACCTGGCCTCCCTGGGCCCTCTCATACCTGGCCTTCCTAAGCCCTCTCACACCTGGCCTCCCTAAGCCCTCTCATACCTGGCCTTCCTAAGCCCTCTCACACCTGGCCTCCCTAAGCCCTCTCATACCTGGCCTTCCTAAGCCCTCTCACACCTGGCCTCCCTAAGCCCTCTCATACCTGGCCTCCCTAAGCCCTCTCACACCTGGCCTCCCTAAGCCCTCTCACACCTGGCCTCCCTGGGCCCTCTCACACCTGGCCTTCCTAAACCCTCTCACACCTGGCCTCCCTAAGCCCTCTCACACCTGGCCTCCCTAAGCCCTCTCACACCTGGCCTCCCTGGGCCCTCTCACACCTGGCCTCCCTGGGCCCTCTCACACCTGGCCTCCCTAAGCCCTCTCACACCTGGCCTCCCTGGGCCCTCTCATACCTGGCCTTCCTAAGCCCTCTCACACCTGGCCTCCCTAAGCCCTCTCATACCTGGCCTTCCTAAGCCCTCTCACACCTGGCCTCCCTAAGCCCTCTCATACCTGGCCTTCCTAAGCCCTCTCACACCTGGCCTCCCTAAGCCCTCTCATACCTGGCCTCCCTAAGCCCTCTCACACCTGGCCTCCCTAAGCCCTCTCACACCTGGCCTCCCTGGGCCCTCTCACACCTGGCCTTCCTAAACCCTCTCACACCTGGCCTCCCTAAGCCCTCTCATACCTGGCCTTCCTAAGCCCTCTCACACCTGGCCTCCCTAAGCCCTCTCATACCTGGCCTCCCTAAGCCCTCTCATACCTGGCCTCCCTAAGCCCTCTCATACCTGGCCTCCCTAAGCCCTCTCATACCTGGCCTGCCCCTGGCCCCCGTCTGGCCCTCACACCCAGCAGGATCCCTGCCACTGGTTAACTGGTTGTCATTTGACTGGTTAACTGGTTGACTGGTTGTCATTTGACTGGTTAACTGGTTGTCATTTGACTGGTTAACTGGTTGACTGGTCGTCATTTGACTGGTTCACTGGTTAACTGGTTGTCATTTGACTGGTTAACTGGTTGACTGGTCGTCATTTGACTGGTTCACTGGTTGACTGGTTGTCATTTGACTAGTTCACTTGTTAACTGGTTGTCATTTGACTGGTCCACTGGTTAACTGGTTGACTGGTTGTCATTTGACTGGTTCAGTGGTTGACTGGTTGTCATTTGACTGGTTAACTGGTTGACTGGTTGTCATTTGACTAGTTCACTTGTTAACTGGTTGTTCTGATTTACTGGCTTTCATTTGACTGGTTAACTGGTTGTCCTGGTTGACCTTGTTGACTGGTTGTCCTGGTTGACCTTGTTGACTGGTTGTCCTGGTTGACTGGTTGAATGGTTGACTGGTTGTCTGGTTGAATGGTTGACCTTGTTGACTGGTTGTCTGGTTGAATGGTTAACCTTGTTGTCTGGTTGAATGGTTGACTGGTTGACCTTGTTGACTGGTTGTCCTGGTTAACCTAGTTGACTGGTTGTCCTGCTTGTCCTGGTTCGTCTTTGAGGATCTGAGAATAGAGAGCAGCTGGACTTGTTCTGCTTTTCTCCCCAGAGAACAGAGCCTCCCTGCGGGTCTCTGTCGCCCAGTTATGTCCCCATGTGGAGACACACACAAACACACACACAGTTGCCCATGCAGTGTCTGTCTGAGTGATTTATTGTCTCTCCCAGTGACTGCAACATCTGGTGTAGACATCTGTCAGAGAGACCACCCTCCCTCCCTCCCCCAGCGTTGTACAACTATCTATAGTACGCTGGCAGCATAAACACTGATGTCTGCAGGGGAAAGGCTTCGCATATACACACACATA
>NW_022261982.1:5552039-5664539 GCF_002021735.2 Oncorhynchus kisutch | reverse complement strand
AAACCTGGAAAGAAACAGGGGAAACCTAGAAAGAAACAGGGGAAACCTGGAAAGAAACAGGGGAAACCTAGAAAGAAACAGGGGAAACCTGGAAAGAAACAGGGGAAACCTGGAAAGAAACAGGGGAAACCTAGAAAGAAACAGGGGAAACCTAGAAAGAAACAGGGGAAACCTGGAAAGAAACAGGGGAAACCTAGAAAGAAACAGGGGAAACCTAGAAAGAAACAGGGGAAACCTAGAAAGAAACAGGGGAAACCTGGAAAGAAACAGGGGAAACCTGGAAAGAAACAGGGGAAACCTAGAAAGAAACAGGGGAAACCTAGAAAGAAACAGGGGAAACCTGGAAAGAAAACAGGGGAAACCTAGAAAGAAACAGGGGAAACCTAGAAAGAAACAGGGGAAACCTGAAAGAAACAGGGGAACCTAGAAAGAAACAGGGGAAACCTAGAAAGAAACAGGGGAAACCTGGAAAGAAACAGGGGAAACCTGGAAAGAAACAGGGGAAACCTAGAAAGAAACAGGGAAACCTAGAAAGAAACAGGGGAAACCTGGAAAGAAACAGGGGAAACCTGGAAGAAAAGAAACAGAGGGGAAAACCTAGAAAGAAACAGGGGAAACCTAGAAAGAAACAGGGGAAACCTGGAAAGAAACAGGGGAAACCTGGAAAGAAACAGGGGGAAACCTAGAAGAAACAGGGGAAACCTAGAAAGAAACAGGGAAACCTGGAAAGAAACAGGGGAAACCTAGAAAGAAACAGGGGAAACCTGGAAAGAAACAGGAAACCTGGAAAGAAACAGGGAAACCTGGAAAGAAACAGGGGAAACCTGCGAAAGAAACAGGGGAAACCTGGAAAGAAAACAGGGGAAACTGGAAAGAAACAGGGGAACTAGAAAGAAACAGGGGAAACCTGGAAAGAAACAGGGGAACCTAGAAAGAAACAGGGGAAACCTGGAAAGAAACAGGGGAAACCTAGAAAGAAACAGGGGAAACCTGGAAAGAAACAGGGGAAACCTAGAAAGAAACAGGGGAAACCTAGAAAGAAACAGGGAAACCTGGAAAGAAACAGGGGAAACCTGGAAAGAAACAGGGGAAACCTGGAAAGAACAGGGGAAACCTAGAAAGAAACAGGGGAAAACCTGGAAAGAAACAGGGGAACCTGGAAAGAAACAGGGGAAAACCTGGAAAGAAACAGGGAACCTAGAAAGAAACAGGGGAAACCTGGAAAGAAAACAGGGGAAACCTAGAAAGAAACAGGGGAAACCTAGAAAGAAACAGGGGAAACCTGGAAGAAACAGGGGAAACCTAGAAAGAAACAGGGGAAACTGGAAAGAAACAGGGGAAACCTGGAAAGAAACAGGGGAAACCTGGAAAGAAACAGGGGAAACCTGGAAAGAAACAGGGGAAACTAGAAAGAAACAGGGTAAACCTGGAAGAAACAGGGGAAACCTGGAAAGAAACAGGGGAACCTAGAAAGAAACAGGGGAAACCTGGAAAGAAACAGGGGAACCTAGAAAGAAACAGGGGAAACCTGGAAAGAAACAGGGGAAACCTTGAAAGAGTGAACTAGAAAGAAACAGGGGAAACCTAGAAAGAAACAGGGGAAACCTGGAAAGAAACAGGGGAAACCTGGAAAGAAAACAGGGGAAACCTGGAAAGAACGGGAACCTAGAAGAAACAGGGGAAACCTAGAAAGAACAGGGGAAACCTGGAAAGAAACAGGGGAAACCTAGAAAGAAACAGGGGAAACCTGGAAAGAAACAGGGGAAACCTGGAAAGAAACAGGGGAAAACCTGGAAAGAAACAGGGGAAACCTGGAAAGAAACAGGGGAAACCTGGAAAGAAACAGGGGAAACCTGGAAAGAAACAGGGGAAACCTGGAAAGAAACAGGGAAACCTAGAAAGAAACAGGGGAAACCTGGAAAGAAACAGGGGAAACCTGGAAAGAAACAGGGGAAACCTGGAAAGAAACAGGGGAAACCTGGAAAGAAACAGGGGAAACCTGGAAAGAAACAGGGGAAACCTAGAAAGAAACATGGGAAACCTGGAAAGAAACAGGGGAAACCTGGAAAGAAACAGGGGAAACCTGGAAAGAAACAGGGGAAACCTAGAAAAGAAACAGGGGGAAACCTAGAAAGAAACAGGGGAAACTGGAAAGAAACAGGGGAAACCTAGAAAGAAACAGGGGAAACTGGAAAGAAACAGGGGAAACCTGGAAAGAACAGGGGAAACCTGGAAAGAAACAGGGGAAACCTAGAAGAAACAGGGGAAACCTGGAAAGAAACAGGGGAAACCTAGAAAGAAACAGGGGAAACCTGGAAAGAAACAGGGGAAACCTAGAAAGAAACAGGGGAAACCTGGAAAGAAACAGGGGAAACCTGGAAAGAAACAGGGGAAACCTAGAAAGAAACGGGGAAACCTAGAAAGAAACAGGGGAAACCTGGAAAGAAACAGGGGAAACCTAGAAAGAAAAGGGGAAACCTAGAAAGAAACAGGGGAAACCTAGAAAGAAACAGGGGAACCTGGAAAGAAACAGGGGAAACCTGGAAAGAAACAGGGGAAACCTAGAAAGAAACAGGGGAAACCTAGAAAGAAACAGGGGAAACCTGGAAAGAAACAGGGGAAACCTAGAAAGAAACAGGGGAAACCTGGAAAGAAAACAGGGGAAACCTTGAAAGAAACAGGGGAAACCTAGAAGAAACAGGGGAAACCTGGAAAGAAACAGGGGAAACCTGGAAAGAAACAGGGGAAACCTAGAAGAACATAAACAGGGGAAACTGTAAAGAAACAGGGGAAACCTGGAAAGAAACAGGGGAAACCTGGAAAGAAAACAGGGGAAACCTGGAAAGAAACAGGGGAAACCTAGAAAGAAACAGGGGAAACCTAGGAAAGAAAACAGGGGAAACCTGGAAAGAAACAGGGGGAAACCTGGAAAGAAACAGGGGAAACCTAGAAAGAAACAGGGGAAACCTAGGAAAGAAACAGGGGAAACCTGGAAAGAAACAGGGGAAACCTAGGAAAGAAACAGGGGAAACCTGGAAAGAAACAGGGGAAACCTGAAAGAAACAGGGGAAACCTAGAAAGAAAACAGGGGAAACCCTAGAAAGAAACAGGGGAAACCTGGAAAGAAACAGGGGAAACCTGGAAAGAAACAGGGGAAACCTGGAAAGAAACAGGGGAAACCTGGAAAGAAACAGGGGAAACCTGGAAAGAAACAGGGGAAACCTGGAAAGAAACAGGGGAAACCTAGAAAGAAACAGGGGAAACCTGGAAAGAAACAGGGGAACCTAGAAAGAAACAGGGAACCTAGAAAGAAACAGGGGAAACCTGGAAAGAAACAGGGGAAACCTAGAAAGAAACAGGGGAAACCAGGAAAGAAACAGGGGAAACCTAGAAAGAAACAGGGGAAACCTGGAAAGAAACAGGGGAAACCTAGAAAGAAACAGGGGAAACCTGGAAAGAAACAGGGGAAACCTAGAAAGAAACAGGGGAAACCTAGAAAGAACAGGGGAAACCTGGAAAGAAACAGGGGAAACCTAGAAAGAAACAGGGGAAACCTGAGAAAGAACACTTGGGAAACCTAGAAAGAACAGGGGAACCTCGGAAAGAAACAGGGGAAACCTGGAAAGAAACAGGGGAAACCTGGAAAGAACAGGGGAACCTAGAAAGAAACAGGGAAACCTAGAAAGAACAGGGAAACCTGGAAAGAAACAGGGGAAACCTGGAAAGAACAGGGGAAACCTAGAAAGAAACAGGGGAAAACCTAGAAAGAAACAGGGGAAACCTGGAAAGAAACAGGGGAAAACTAGAAAGAAACAGGGGAAACCTGGAAAGAAAACAGGGGAACCTGGAAAGAAACAGGGGAAACCTGGAAAGAAACAGGGGAAACCTGGAAAGAAACAGGGGAAACCTGGAAAGAAACAGGGGAAACCTGGAAAGAAACAGGGGAAACCTGGAAAGAAACAGGGAACCTAGAAAGAAAACAGGGGAAACCTAGGAAAGAAACAGGGGAAACCTGGAAAAGAAACAGGGAAACCTGGAAAAGAAACAGGGGAAACCTGGAAAGAAACAGGGGAAACCTGGAAAGAAACAGGGGAAACCTGGAAAGAAACAGGGGAAACCTAGAAAGAACATGGGAAACCTGGAAAGAAACAGGGGAAACCTGGAAGAAAACAGGGGAAACCTGGAAAGAAACAGGGGAAACCTAGAAAGAAACAGGGGAAACCTAGAAAGAAACAGGGGAAACCTGGAAAGAAACAGGGGAAACCTAGAAAGAAACAGGGGAAACCTGGAAAGAAACAGGGGAACCTGGAAAGAAACAGGGGAAACCTGGAAAGAAACAGGGAAACCTAGAAAGAAACAGGGGAAACCTGGAAAGAAACAGGGGAAACCTAGAAGAAAAAGGGGAAACCTGGAAAGAAACAGGGGAACCTGGAAAGAAACAGGGGAAACCTAGAAAGAACATGGGAAACCTGGAAAGAAACAGGGGAAACCTGGAAAGAAACAGGGGAAACCTGGAAAGAAACAGGGGAAACCTAGAAAGAAACAGGGGAAACCTGGAAAGAAACAGGGGAACCTAGAAGAAACGGGGGAACCTGGAAAGAAACAGGGGAAACCTGGAAAGAAACAGGGGAAACCTGGAAAGAAACAGGGGAAACCTAGAAAGAACAGGGGAAACTGGAAAGAAACAGGGGAAACCTAGAAAGAAACAGGGGAAACCTGGAAAGAAACAGGGAAACCTAGAAAGAAACAGGGGAAACCTGGAAAGAAACAGGGGAAACCTGGAAAGAAACAGGGGAAACCTAGAAAGAAAACAGGGGAAACCTAGAAAGAAACAGGGGAAACCTGGAAAAGAAACAGGGGAAACCTAGAAAGAAACAGGGGAAACCTAGAAAGAAACAGGGGAAACCTAGAAAGAAACAGGGGAAACCTGGAAAGAAACAGGGGAAACTGGAAAGAAACAGGGGAAACCTAGAAAGAACAGGGGAAACCTAGAAAGAAACAGGGGAAACCTGGAAAGAAACAGGGGAAACCTAGAAAGAAACAGGGGAAACCTGGAAAGAAACAGGGGAAACCTGGAAAGAAACAGGGGAAACCTAGAAAGAAACAGGGGAAACCTGGAAAGAAACAGGAGGAACCTGAAAGAACCAGGGGAAACCTAGAACGAAACAGGGGAAACGTAGAAAGAAACAGGGGAAACCTGGAAAGAAACAGGGGAAACTGGAAAGAAACAGGGGAAACCTGGAAAGAAACAGGGGAAACCTAGAAAGAAAACAGGGGAAACCTAGAAAGAAACAGGGGAACCTGGAAAAGAAACAGGGGAAACCTGGAAAGAAACAGGGGAAACTAGAAAGAAACAGGGGAAACTAGAAAGAAGGGAAACTGGAAAGAAACAGGGGAAACCTAGAAAGAAAACAGGGGAAACCTGGAAAGAAACAGGGGAAACCTGGAAAGAACAGGGGAAACCCTAGAAAGAAACAGGGGAAACCTAGAAAGAAACAGGGAAACCTGGAAAGAAACAGGGGAAACCTGGAAAGAAACAGGGGAAACCTGGAAAGAAACAGGGGAAACCTAGAAAGAAACAGGGGAAACCTGGAAACGAAACAGGGCGAAACTGGAAAGAAACAGGGGAACTGGAAAGAAACAGGGGAACCTGGAAAGAAACAGGGGAAACCTAGAAAGAAACAGGGGAAACCTGGAAAGAAACAGGGGAAACCTAGAAAGAAACAGGGGAAACCTAGAAGAACAGGGGAAACCTGGAAAGAAACAGGGGAAACCTAGAAAGAAACAGGGAAACCAGGAAGAAACAGGGGAAACCTAGAAAGAAACAGGGGAACCTGGAAAGAAACAGGGGAAACCTGGAAAGAAACAGGGGAAACCTAGAAAGAACAGGGGAAACCTGGAAAGAAACAGGGAAACCTAGAAAGAAACAGGGGAAACCTAGAAAGAAAACAGGTGGAACCTGGAAAGAAACAGGGAAACTAGAAAGAAACAGGGGAAACCTAGAAAGAAACAGGGAAAACCTGAAAGAAACAGGGGAAACCTAGAAGAACAGGGGAAACCTGGAAAGAAACAGGGGAAACCTGGAAAGAAACAGGGGAAACCTAGAAAGAAACAGGGAACCTAGAAAGAAACAGGGGAAACTGGAAAGAAACAGGGGAAACCTGGAAAGAACAGGGGAAACCTGGAAAGAAACAGGGGAAAACCTAGAAAGAAACAGGGGAAACTAGAAAGAAACAGGGGAAACATGGAAAGAAACAGGGGAAACCTAGAAAGAAACAGGGGAAACCTGGAAAGAAACAGGGGAAACCTGGAAAGAAACAGGGAACCTGGAAAGAAACAGGGGAAACCTGGAAAGAAACAGGGGAACCTGGAAGAAACAGGGGAAACCTGGAAAGAAACAGGGGAAACCTAGAAAGAACAGGGGAAACCTGGAAAGAAACAGGGGAAACCTGGAAGAACACAGGGGAAACCTGGAAAGAAACAGGGGAAACCTGGAAAGAAACAGGGAAACCTAGAAAGAAACATGGGAAACCTGGAAGAACAGGGGAAACCTGGAAAGAAAACCGGGGAAACCTGGAAAGAAACAGGGGAAACCTAGAAAGAAACAGGGGAACCTAGAAAGAAACAGGGGAAACCTGGAAAGAAACAGGGGAAAACCTAGAAAGAAACAGGGGAAACCTGGAAAGAAACAGGGAAACCTGGAAAGAAACAGGGGAACCTGGAAAGAAACAGGGGAAACCTAGAAGAAACAGGGGAAACCTGGAAAGAAACAGGGGAACCTAGAAAGAAACAGGGGAAACCTGGAAAGAAACAGGGGAAACCTGGAAAGAAACAGGGGAAACCTAGAAAGAAACATGGGAAACCTGGAAAGAAACAGGGGAAACCTGGAAAGAAACAGGGGAAACCTGGAAAGAAACAGGGGAAACCTAGAAAGAAACAGGGGAAACCTGGAAAGAAACAGGGGAAACCTAGAAAGAAACAGGGGAAACCTGGAAAGAAACAGGGGAAACCTGGAAAGAAACAGGGGAAACCTGGAAAACAGAAGGGAATCAGGCAAAACTTAATACACATTTTATAGGGAAATCGGCAACTATTCGAGCAAAAATTTGCAACAAACTTACATCAAGTGCCTATTTTCCTTTTGCTGGTTAGCATCTTCATCTCAGCTTTAGGGATGATGTGTTTTAAAGCCGGTTTCTGTTCAGAAGTAGGTCCACCTGCTAATACACACTCATACTTGTATACAGTAAAGAACAGTCCTACTACTCTAGTACATTGGGCGATATCACAGTAGTTTCACAGTGTTTCAAAGCCCTCTAAATACTGAACACTACATTGATTCAGATACTTGGTAGGTGAATGGTTCCTAATGTAAGACTCATTTTAGGTCTCCCTGAAGTCAATAGATTCACATTCTTTTACTCGCCGTAGAGAAGAGGCAACAGATTTCATGTTCGCTGTAGACCTCTAGCAACATGGACCGACTAGGAAGAGTAACAACATGCACAGAATTGTCTCCATCTTAGAAAATGGACTGACTAGGAAGAGTAACAACATGCCACAGAATTGTCTCCATCTTAGAAAATGGACCGACTAGGAAGAGTAACAACATGCACAGAATTGTCTCCATCTTAGAAAATGGACCGACTAGGAGAGTAACAACATGCACAGAATTGTCTCCATCTTAGAAAATGGACCGACTAGGAAGAGTAACAAACATGCACAGAATTGTCTCCATCTTAGAAAATGGACCGACTAGGAAGAGTAACAACATGCACAGAATTGTCTCCATCTTAGAAATGGACCGACTAGGAAGAGTAACAACATGCACAGAATTGTCTCCATCTTAGAAATGGACCGACTAGGAAGAGTAACAACATGCACAGAATTGTCTCCATCTTAGAAAATGGACCGACTAGGAAGAGTAACAACATGCACAGAATTGTCTCCATCTTAGAAAATGGACCGACTAGGAAGAGTAACAACATGCACAGAATTGTCTCCATCTTAGAAATGGACCGACTAGGAAGAGTAACAACATGCACAGAATTGTCTCCATCTTAGAAAATGGACCGACTAGGAAGAGTAACAACATGCACAGAATTGTCTCCATCTTAGAAAATGCGTAGTCACTTTCATTTTTTGGCGTTTCTCTAAAACTTACTTGCCTCTGAAATGTTGATGTTCTGAGCAGACAGTCAGAGAAACGCTCTAATCCTGGATCTAGTGGAGGAGAATGTCCTCTGGCAGGAGCAGTGGCTTGTTCCAGGACAGCAACACTTTCAGGAAGTCTGCTCAGTCATGATGATCTTGTCATTAATATCCCCTTTATGCCAAAACCCTGACAACTTACAGTCTTCGATTTTAACGCCTTTTATTTATCTGAAAGCTGAATAAACATTAATAAAACACTGTGTTAACCCACATATGGTCTCAATAAACACTGTGTAGCCCACACATGGTCTCAATAAACACTGTGTTAGCCCACACATGGTCTCAATAAACACTGTGTTAGCCCACACATATGGTCTCAATAAACACTGTGTTAACCCACATATGGTCTCAATAAACACTGTGTTAGTCCACACATGGTCTCAATAAACACTGTGTTAGCCCACATTATGGTCTCAATAAACACTGTGTTAGCCCACATATGGTCTCAATAAACACTGTGTTAGCCCACACATGGTCTCAATAAACACTGTGTTAGCCCACACATGGTCTCAATAAACACTGTGTTAGCCCTCACATGGTCTCAATAAACACTGTGTTAGCCCACACATGGTCTCAATAAACACTGTGTTAGCCCACACATGGTCTCAATAAACACTGTGTTAGCCCACACATGGTCTCAATAAACACTGTGTTAGCCCACACATGGTCTCAATAAACACTGTGTTAGCCCGCACATGGTCTCAATAAACACTGTTAGCCCACACATGGTCTCAATAAACACTGTGTTAGCCCCACACATGGTCTCAATAAACACTGTGTTAGCCCACATATGGTCTCAATAACACTGTGTTGCCCACACATGGTCTCAATAAACACTGTGTTAGCCCAACACATGGTCTCAATAAACACTGTGTAGCCCACACATGGTCTCAATAAACACTGTGTTAGCCCACATATGGTCTCAATAAACACTGTGTTACCCACACATGGTCTCAATAAACACTGTGTTAGCCCACACATGGTCTCAATAAACACTGTGTTAGCCCACACATGGTCTCAATAAACACTGTGTTAGCCTACACATGGTCTCAATAACACTGTGTTAGCCTACACATGGTCTCAATAAACACTGTGTTAGCCTACACATGGTCTCAATAAACACTGTGTTAGCCCACACATGGTCTCAATAAACACTGTGTTAACCCACACATGGTCTCAATAAACACTGTGTTAGCCCACACATGGTCTCAATAAACACTGTGTAGCCCACACATGGTCTCAATAAACACTGTGTTAGCCCACACATGGTCTCAATAAACACTGTGTTAGCCCACACATGGTCTCAATAAACACTGTGTTAGCCCACACATGGTCTCAATAACACTGTGTTAGCCCACACATGGTCCCAATAAACACTGTGTTAGCCCACACATGGTCTCAATAAACACTGTGTTAGCCCATACATATGGTCTCAATAAACACTGTGTTAGCCCACACATGGTCTCAATAAACACTGTGTTAGCCCACATATGGTCTCAATAAACACTGTGTTAGCCCACACATATGGTCTCAATAAACACTGTGTTAGCCCTACATATGGTCTCAATAAACACTGTGTTAGCCCACATATGGTCTCAATAAACACTGTGTTCGCCCACACATGGTCTCAATAAACACTGTGTTAGCCCATACATATGGTCTCAATAAACACTGTGTTAGCCATACATATGGTCTCAATAAACACTGTGTAGCCCACATTATGGTCTCAATAAACACTGTGTTAGTCCACACATATGGTCTCAATAAACACTGTGTTAGCCCACACATGGTCTCAATAAACACTGTGGTTAGCCCACATATGGTCTCAATAAACACTGTGTTAGCCCACACATGGTCTCAATAAACACTGTTAGCCACATATGGTCTCAATAAACACTGTGTTAGCCCACATATGGTCTCAATAACACTGTGTTAGCCCACATATGGTCTCAATAAACACTGTGTTAGCCCACATATGGTCTCAATAAACACTGTGTTAGCCCACATATGGTCTCAATAAACACTGTGTTAGCCCACATATGGTCTCAATAAACACTGTGTTAGCCCACATATGGTCTCAATAAACCACTGTGTTAGCCCACATATGGTCTCAATAAACACTGTGTTAGCCCACACATGGTCTCAATAAACACTGTGTTAGCCCACACATGGTCTCAATAAACACTGTGTTAGCCCACACATGGTCTCAATAAACACTGTGTTAGCCCACATATGGTCTCAATAACCACTGTGTTAGCCCACATATGGTCTCAATAAACACTGTGTTAGCCCACATATGGTCTCAATAAACACTGTATTAGCCCACATATGGTCTCAATAAACACTGTGTTAGCCCACACATGGTCTCAATAAACACTGTGTTAGCCCATAGATATGGTCTCAATAAACACTGTGTTAGCCCATAGATATGGTCTCAATAAACACTGTGTTAGCCCATACATATGGTCTCAATAAACATTTATAAACACTGTGTTAGCCCACACATGGTCTCAATAAACACTGTGTTAGCCCACACATGGTCTCAATAAACACTGTGTTAGCCCACACATGGTCTCAATAAACACTGTGTTAGCCCACACATGGTCTCAATAAACACTGTGTTAGCCCACACATGGTCTCAATAAACAAGGTGTTAGGCCACACATGGTCTCAATAAACACTGTTGTTAGCCCACACATGGTCTCAATAAACACTGTCTTAGCCCACACATGGTCTCAATAAACACTGTGTTAGCCCACACATATGGTCTCAATAAACACTGTGTTAGCCCACACATGGTCTCAATAAACACTGTGTTAGCCTACACATGGTCTCAATAAACACTGTGTTAGCCTACACATGGTCTCAATAAACACTGTGTTAGCCCACACATGGTCTCAATAAACACTGTGTTAACCCACACATGGTCTCAATAAACACTGTGTTAGCCCACACATGGTCTCAATAAACACTGTGTTAGCCCACACATGGTCTCAATAAACACTGTGTTAGCCCACACATGGTCTCAATAAACACTGTGTTAGCCCACACATGGTCTCAATAAAACACTGTGTTAGCCCACACATGGTCTCAATAAACACTGTGTTAGCCCACACATGGTCCCAATAAACACTGTGTTAGCCCACACATGGTCTCAATAAACACTGTGTTAGCCCATACATATGGTCTCAATAAACACTGTGTTAGCCCACACATGGTCTCAATAAACACTGTGTTAGCCCACATATGGTCTCAATAAACACTGTGTTAGCCCACAATATGGTCTCAATAACACTGTGTTAGCCCATACATATGGTCTCAATAAACACTGTGTTAGCCCACATATGGTCTCAATAAACACTGTGTTAGCCCACCATGGTCTAAAAACAGTGTAGCCCACACATGGTCTCAATAAACACTGTGTTAGCCCATACATATGGTCTCAATAAACACTGTGTTAGCCCATACATATGGTCTCAATAAACACTGTGTTAGCCCACATATGGTCTCAATAAACACTGTGTTAGTCCACACATATGGTCTCAATAAACACTGTGTAGCCACATATGGTCTCAATAAACACGTTAAGCCACATATGGTCTCAATAAACACTGTGTTAGCCACATATGGTCTCAATAAACACTGTGTTAGCCCACATATGGTCTCAATAAACACTGTGTTAGCCCACATATGGTCTCAATAAACACTGTGTTAGCCCACATATGGTCTCAATAAACACTGTGTTAGCCCACATATGGTCTCAATAAACACTGTGTTAGCCCACATATGGTCTCAATAAACACTGTGTTAGCCCACACATGGTCTCAATAAACACTGTGTTAGCCCACACATGGTCTCAATAAACACTGTGTTAGCCCACACATGGTCTCAATAAACACTGTGTTAGCCCACATATGGTCTCAATAAACACTGTGTTAGCCCACATATGGTCTCAATAACCACTGTGTTAGCCCACATATGGTCTCAATAAACACTGTGATTAGCCCCACCTATGGTCTCAATAACACTGTGTTAGCCCACAATATGGTCTCAATAAACACTGTGTTAGGCCCATAATATGGTCTCAATAAACACTGTGTTAGCCCATAGATATGGTCTCAATAAACATATAACACTGTGTTAGCCCATACATATGGTCTCAATAAACATTAATAACACTGTGTTAGCCCACACATGGTCTCAATAAACACTGTGTTAGCCCACACATGGTCTCAATAAACACTGTGTTAGCCCACATATGGTCTCAATAAACACTGTGTTAGCCCACATATGGTCTCAATAAACCACTGTGTTAGCCCACATATGGTCTCAATAAACACTGTGTTAGCCCACATATGGTCTCAATAAACACTGTGTTAGCCCACATATGGTCTCAATAAACACTGTGTTAGCCCACATATGTCTCAATAAACACTGGTTTAGCCCACACATGGTCTCAATAAACACTGTGTTAGCCCACACATGGTCTCAATAACACTGTGTTAGCCCACACATGGTCTCAATAAACACTGTGTTAGCCCACATATGGTCTCAATAAACACTGTGTTAGCCCACATATGGTCTCAATAAACACTGTGTTAGCCCACATATGGTCTCAATAACACTGTATTAGCCCACATATGGTCTCAATAAACACTGTGTTAGCCCACACATGGTCTCAATAAACACTGTGTTAGCCCATAGATATGGTCTCAATAAACACTGTGTTAGCCCATTGATATGGTCTCAATAAACACTGTGTTAGCCCATACATATGGTCTCAATAAACATTTATAAACACTGTGTTAGCCCACACATGGTCTCAATAAACACTGTGTTAGCCCACACATGGTCTCAATAAACACTGTGTTAGCCCACACATGGTCTCAATAAACACTGTGTTAGCACACACATGGTCTCAATAAACACTGTGTTAGCCCACACATGGTCTCAATAAACAAGGTGTTAGGCCACACATGGTCTCAATAAACACTGTGTTAGCCCACACATGGTCTCAATAAACACTGTCTTAGCCCACACATGGTCTCAATAAACACTGTGTTAGCCCACACATGGTCTCAATAAACACTGTGTTAGCACACACATGGTCTCAATAAACACTGTGTTAGCCCACACATGGTCTCAATAAACACTGTGTTAGCCCACACATGGTCTCAATAAACACTGTGTTAGCCCACACATATGGTCTCAATAAACACTGTGTTAGCCCACCCATATGGTCTCAATAAACACAGTGTTAGCCCACAGATATGGTCTCAATAAACACTGTGTTAGCCCATATATATGGTCTCAATAAACACTGTGTTAGCCCACAGATATGGTCTCAATAAACACTGTGTTAGCCCATAGATATGGTCTCAATAAACACTGTGTTAGCCCATAGATATGGTCTCAATAAACACTGTGTTAACCCATACAAATGGTCTCAATAAACATTTATAAACACTGTGTTAGCCCACACATGGTCTCAATAACATTTATAACCACTGTGTTAGCCCACACATATGGTCTCAATAACATTTATAAACACTGTTAGCCCACACATGGTCTCAATAAACATTTATAAACACTGTTAGCCCACACATGGTCTCAATAAACATTTATAAACACTGTTAGCCCACACATGGTCTCAATAAACATTTATAAACACTGTTAGCCCACACATGGTCTCAATAAACATTTATAAACACTGTTAGCCCACACATGGTCTCAATAAACATTTATAAACACTGTTAGCCCACACATGGTCTCAATAAACATTTATAAACACTGTTAGCCCACACATGGTCTCAATAAACATTTATAAACACTGTTAGCCCACACATGGTCTCAATAAACATTTATAAACACTGTTAGCCCACACATGGTCTCAATAACATTTATAAACAATGTGTTAGCCCACACATATGGTCTCAATAAACATTTATAAACACTGTGTTAGCCCACACATGGTCTCAATAAACACTGTGTTAGCCCATACATATGGTCTCAATAAACACTGTGTTAGCCCACACATGGTCTCAATAAACACTGTGTTAGCCCACACATGGTCTCAATAAACACTG
Source organism: Oncorhynchus kisutch (assembly GCF_002021735.2). Lineage (NCBI taxonomy): Eukaryota > Metazoa > Chordata > Actinopteri > Salmoniformes > Salmonidae > Oncorhynchus > Oncorhynchus kisutch. The sequence continues at coordinate 5,650,239 of NW_022261982.1, read as the reverse complement.
TGTTAGCCCATACATATGGTCTCAATAAACACTGTGTTAGCCCATACATATGGTCTCAATAAACACTGTGTTAGCCCACATATGGTCTCAATAAACACTGTGTTAGCCCACACATGGTCTCAATAAACACTGTTAGCCACATATGGTCTCAATAAACACTGTGTTAGCCCACATATGGTCTCAATAAACACTGTGTTAGCCCACATATGGTCTCAATAAACACTGTGTTAGCCCACATATGGTCTCAATAAACACTGTTGTTAGCCCACATATGGTCTCAATAAACACTGTGTTAGCCCACATATGGTCTCAATAAACACTGTGTTAGCCCACACATGGTCTCAATAAACACTGTGTTAGCCCATAGATATGGTCTCAATAAACACTGTGTTAGCCCATTGATATGGTCTCAATAAACACTGTGTTAGCCCATACATATGGTCTCAATAAACATTTATAAACACTGTGTTAGCCCACACATGGTCTCAATAAACACTGTGTTAGCCCACACATGGTCTCAATAAACACTGTGTTAGCCCACACATGGTCTCAATAAACACTGTGTTAGCACACACATGGTCTCAATAAACACTGTGTTAGCCCACACATGGTCTCAATAAACAAGGTGTTAGGCCACACATGGTCTCAATAAACACTGTGTTAGCCCACACATGGTCTCAATAAACACTGTCTTAGCCCACACATGGTCTCAATAAACACTGTGTTAGCCCACACATATGGTCTCAATAAACACTGTGTTAGCCCACACATGGTCTCAATAAACACTGTGTTAGCACACACATGGTCTCAATAAACACTGTGTTAGCCCACACATGGTCTCAATAAACACTGTGTTAGCCCACACATGGTCTCAATAAACACTGTGTTAGCCCACACATGGTCTCAATAAACACTGTGTTAGCCCACACATGGTCTCAATAAACACTGTGTTAGCCCACATATGGTCTCAATAAACACTGTGTTAGCCCACATATGGTCTCAATAAACACTGTGTTAGCCCACATATGGTCTCAATAAACACTGTATTAGCCCACATATGGTCTCAATAAACACTGTGTTAGCCCACACATGGTCTCAATAAACACTGTGTTAGCCCATAGATATGGTCTCAATAAACACTGTGTTAGCCCATAGATATGGTCTCAATAAACACTGTGTTAGCCCATACATATGGTCTCAATAAACATTTATAAACACTGTGTTAGCCCACACATGGTCTCAATAAACACTGTGTTAGCCCACACATGGTCTCAATAAACACTGTGTTAGCCCACACATGGTCTCAATAAACACTGTGTTAGCCCACACATGGTCTCAATAAACACTGTGTTAGCCCACACATGGTCTCAATAAACAAGGTGTTAGGCCACACATGGTCTCAATAAACACTGTGTTAGCCCACACATGGTCTCAATAAACACTGTCTTAGCCCACACATGGTCTCAATAAACACTGTGTTAGCCCACACATATGGTCTCAATAAACACTGTGTTAGCCCACACATGGTCTCAATAACACTGTGTAGCCTACACATGGTCTCAATAAACACTGTGTTAGCCTACACATGGTCTCAATAAACACTGTGTTAGCCCACACATGGTCTCAATAAACACTGTGTTAACCCACACATGGTCTCAATAAACACTGTGTTAGCCCACACATGGTCTCAATAAACACTGTGTTAGCCCACACATGGTCTCAATAAACACTGTGTTAGCCCACACATGGTCTCAATAAACACTGTGTTAGCCCACACATGGTCTCAATAAACACTGTGTTAGCCCACACATGTCTCAATAAACACTGTGTTAGCCCACACATGGTCCCAATAAACACTGTGTTAGCCCACACATGGTCTCAATAAACACTGTGTTAGCCCATACATATGGTCTCAATAAACACTGTGTTAGCCCACACATGGTCTCAATAAACACTGTGTTAGCCCACATATGGTCTCAATAAACACTGTGTTAGCCCACACATATGGTCTCAATAAACACTGTGTTAGCCCATACATATGGTCTCAATAAACACTGTGTTAGCCCACATATGGTCTCAATAAACACTGTGTTAGCCCACACATGGTCTCAATAAACACTGTGTTAGCCCATACATATGGTCTCAATAAACACTGTGTTAGCCCATACATATGGTCTCAATAAACACTGTGTTAGCCCACATATGGTCTCAATAAACACTGTGTTAGTCCACACATATGGTCTCAATAAACACTGTGTTAGCCCACACATGGTCTCAATAAACACCGTTAGCCACATATGGTCTCAATAAACACTGTGTTAGCCCACATATGGTCTCAATAAACACTGTGTTAGCCCACATATGGTCTCAATAAACACTGTGTTAGCCCACATATGGTCTCAATAAACACTGTGTTAGCCCACATATGGTCTCAATAAACACTGTGTTAGCCCACATATGGTCTCAATAAACACTGTGTTAGCCCACATATGGTCTCAATAAACACTGTGTTAGCCCACACATGGTCTCAATAAACACTGTGTTAGCCCACACATGGTCTCAATAAACACTGTGTTAGCCCACACATGGTCTCAATAAACACTGTGTTAGCCCACATATGGTCTCAATAAACACTGTGTTAGCCCACATATGGTCTCAATAAACACTGTGTTAGCCCACATATGGTCTCAATAAACACTGTGTTAGCCCACATATGGTCTCAATAAACACTGTATTAGCCCACATATGGTCTCAATAAACACTGTGTTAGCCCACACATGGTCTCAATAAACACTGTGTTAGCCCATAGATATGGTCTCAATAAACACTGTGTTAGCCCATTGATATGGTCTCAATAAACACTGTGTTAGCCCATACATATGGTCTCAATAAACATTTATAAACACTGTGTTAGCCCACACATGGTCTCAATAAACACTGTGTTAGCCCACACATGGTCTCAATAAACACTGTGTTAGCCCACACATGGTCTCAATAAACACTGTGTTAGCACACACATGGTCTCAATAAACACTGTGTTAGCCCACACATGGTCTCAATAAACAAGGTGTTAGGCCACACATGGTCTCAATAAACACTGTGTTAGCCCACACATGGTCTCAATAAACACTGTCTTAGCCCACACATGGTCTCAATAAACACTGTGTTAGCCCACACATGGTCTCAATAAACACTGTGTTAGCACACACATGGTCTCAATAAACACTGTGTTAGCCCACACATGGTCTCAATAAACACTGTGTTAGCCCACACATGGTCTCAATAAACACTGTGTTAGCCCACACATATGGTCTCAATAAACACTGTGTTAGCCCACCCATATGGTCTCAATAAACACAGTGTTAGCCCACAGATATGGTCTCAATAAACACTGTGTTAGCCCATAGATATGGTCTCAATAAACACTGTGTTAGCCCACAGATATGGTCTCAATAAACACTGTGTTAGCCCATAGATATGGTCTCAATAAACACTGTGTTAGCCCATAGATATGGTCTCAATAAACACTGTGTTAACCCATACATATGGTCTCAATAAACATTTATAAACACTGTGTTAGCCCACACATGGTCTCAATAACATTTATAACCACTGTGTTAGCCCACACATATGGTCTCAATAAACATTTATAAACACTGTTAGCCCACACATGGTCTCAATAAACATTTATAAACACTGTTAGCCCACACATGGTCTCAATAAACATTTATAAACACTGTTAGCCCACACATGGTCTCAATAAACATTTATAAACACTGTTAGCCCACACATGGTCTCAATAAACATTTATAAACACTGTTAGCCCACACATGGTCTCAATAAACATTTATAAACACTGTTAGCCCACACATGGTCTCAATAAACATTTATAAACACTGTTAGCCCACACATGGTCTCAATAAACATTTATAAACACTGTTAGCCCACACATGGTCTCAATAAACATTTATAAACACTGTTAGCCCACACATGGTCTCAATAACATTTATAAACAATGTGTTAGCCCACACATATGGTCTCAATAAACATTTATAAACACTGTGTTAGCCCACACATGGTCTCAATAAACACTGTGTTAGCCCATACATATGGTCTCAATAAACACTGTGTTAGCCCACACATGGTCTCAATAAACACTGTGTTAGCCCACATATGGTCTCAATAAACACTGTGTTAGCCCACACATATGGTCTCAATAAACACTGTGTTAGCCCACACATGGTCTCAATAAACACTGTGTTAGCCCATACATATGGTCTCAATAAACACTGTGTTAGCCCATACATATGGTCTCAATAAACACTGTGTTAGCCCACATATGGTCTCAATAAACACTGTGTTAGCCCACACATGGTCTCAATAAACACTGTTAGCCACATATGGTCTCAATAAACACTGTGTTAGCCCACATATGGTCTCAATAAACACTGTGTTAGCCCACATATGGTCTCAATAAACACTGTGTTAGCCCACATATGGTCTCAATAAACACTGTGTTAGCCCACATATGGTCTCAATAAACACTGTGTTAGCCCACATATGGTCTCAATAAACACTGTGTTAGCCCACACATGGTCTCAATAAACACTGTGTTAGCCCATAGATATGGTCTCAATAAACACTGTGTTAGCCCATTGATATGGTCTCAATAAACACTGTGTTAGCCCATACATATGGTCTCAATAAACATTTATAAACACTGTGTTAGCCCACACATGGTCTCAATAAACACTGTGTTAGCCCACACATGGTCTCAATAAACACTGTGTTAGCCCACACATGGTCTCAATAAACACTGTGTTAGCACACACATGGTCTCAATAAACACTGTGTTAGCCCACACATGGTCTCAATAAACAAGGTGTTAGGCCACACATGGTCTCAATAAACACTGTGTTAGCCCACACATGGTCTCAATAAACACTGTCTTAGCCCACACATGGTCTCAATAAACACTGTGTTAGCCCACACATATGGTCTCAATAAACACTGTGTTAGCCCACACATGGTCTCAATAAACACTGTGTTAGCACACACATGGTCTCAATAAACACTGTGTTAGCCCACACATGGTCTCAATAAACACTGTGTTAGCCCACACATGGTCTCAATAAACATTTATAAACACTGTTAGCCCACACATGGTCTCAATAAACATTTATAAACACTGTTAGCCCACACATGGTCTCAATAAACATTTATAAACACTGTTAGCCCACACATGGTCTCAATAAACATTTATAAACACTGTTAGCCCACACATGGTCTCAATAAACATTTATAAACACTGTTAGCCCACACATGGTCTCAATAAACATTTATAAACACTGTTAGCCCACACATGGTCTCAATAAACATTTATAAACACTGTTAGCCCACACATGGTCTCAATAAACATTTATAAACACTGTTAGCCCACACATGGTCTCAATAACATTTATAAACAATGTGTTAGCCCACACATATGGTCTCAATAAACATTTATAAACACTGTGTTAGCCCACACATGGTCTCAATAAACACTGTGTTAGCCCATACATATGGTCTCAATAAACACTGTGTTAGCCCACACATGGTCTCAATAAACACTGTGTTAGCCCACATATGGTCTCAATAAACACTGTGTTAGCCCACACATATGGTCTCAATAAACACTGTGTTAGCCCACACATGGTCTCAATAAACACTGTGTTAGCCCATACATATGGTCTCAATAAACACTGTGTTAGCCCATACATATGGTCTCAATAAACACTGTGTTAGCCCACATATGGTCTCAATAAACACTGTGTTAGCCCACACATGGTCTCAATAAACACTGTTAGCCACATATGGTCTCAATAAACACTGTGTTAGCCCACATATGGTCTCAATAAACACTGTGTTAGCCCACATATGGTCTCAATAAACACTGTGTTAGCCCACATATGGTCTCAATAAACACTGTGTTAGCCCACATATGGTCTCAATAAACACTGTGTTAGCCCACATATGGTCTCAATAAACACTGTGTTAGCCCACACATGGTCTCAATAAACACTGTGTTAGCCCATAGATATGGTCTCAATAAACACTGTGTTAGCCCATTGATATGGTCTCAATAAACACTGTGTTAGCCCATACATATGGTCTCAATAAACATTTATAAACACTGTGTTAGCCCACACATGGTCTCAATAAACACTGTGTTAGCCCACACATGGTCTCAATAAACACTGTGTTAGCCCACACATGGTCTCAATAAACACTGTGTTAGCACACACATGGTCTCAATAAACACTGTGTTAGCCCACACATGGTCTCAATAAACAAGGTGTTAGGCCACACATGGTCTCAATAAACACTGTGTTAGCCCACACATGGTCTCAATAAACACTGTCTTAGCCCACACATGGTCTCAATAAACACTGTGTTAGCCCACACATATGGTCTCAATAAACACTGTGTTAGCCCACACATGGTCTCAATAAACACTGTGTTAGCACACACATGGTCTCAATAAACACTGTGTTAGCCCACACATGGTCTCAATAAACACTGTGTTAGCCCACACATGGTCTCAATAAACATTTATAAACACTGTTAGCCCACACATGGTCTCAATAAACATTTATAAACACTGTTAGCCCACACATGGTCTCAATAAACATTTATAAACACTGTTAGCCCACACATGGTCTCAATAAACATTTATAAACACTGTTAGCCCACACATGGTCTCAATAAACATTTATAAACACTGTTAGCCCACACATGGTCTCAATAAACATTTATAAACACTGTTAGCCCACACATGGTCTCAATAACATTTATAAACAATGTGTTAGCCCACACATATGGTCTCAATAAACATTTATAAACACTGTGTTAGCCCACACATGGTCTCAATAAACACTGTGTTAGCCCATACATATGGTCTCAATAAACACTGTGTTAGCCCACACATGGTCTCAATAAACACTGTGTTAGCCCACATATGGTCTCAATAAACACTGTGTTAGCCCACACATATGGTCTCAATAAACACTGTGTTAGCCCACACATGGTCTCAATAAACACTGTGTTAGCCCATACATATGGTCTCAATAAACACTGTGTTAGCCCATACATATGGTCTCAATAAACACTGTGTTAGCCCACATATGGTCTCAATAAACACTGTGTTAGCCCACACATGGTCTCAATAAACACTGTTAGCCACATATGGTCTCAATAAACACTGTGTTAGCCCACATATGGTCTCAATAAACACTGTGTTAGCCCACATATGGTCTCAATAAACACTGTGTTAGCCCACATATGGTCTCAATAAACACTGTGTTAGCCCACATATGGTCTCAATAAACACTGTGTTAGCCCACATATGGTCTCAATAAACACTGTGTTAGCCCACACATGGTCTCAATAAACACTGTGTTAGCCCATAGATATGGTCTCAATAAACACTGTGTTAGCCCATTGATATGGTCTCAATAAACACTGTGTTAGCCCATACATATGGTCTCAATAAACATTTATAAACACTGTGTTAGCCCACACATGGTCTCAATAAACACTGTGTTAGCCCACACATGGTCTCAATAAACACTGTGTTAGCCCACACATGGTCTCAATAAACACTGTGTTAGCACACACATGGTCTCAATAAACACTGTGTTAGCCCACACATGGTCTCAATAAACAAGGTGTTAGGCCACACATGGTCTCAATAAACACTGTGTTAGCCCACACATGGTCTCAATAAACACTGTCTTAGCCCACACATGGTCTCAATAAACACTGTGTTAGCCCACACATATGGTCTCAATAAACACTGTGTTAGCCCACACATGGTCTCAATAAACACTGTGTTAGCACACACATGGTCTCAATAAACACTGTGTTAGCCCACACATGGTCTCAATAAACACTGTGTTAGCCCACACATGGTCTCAATAAACACTGTGTTAGCCCACACATATGGTCTCAATAAACACTGTGTTAGCCCACCCATATGGTCTCAATAAACACTGTGTTAACCCATACATATGGTCTCAATAAACATTTATAAACACTGTGTTAGCCCACACATGGTCTCAATAACATTTATAACCACTGTGTTAGCCCACACATATGGTCTCAATAACATTTGTAAACACTGTTAGCCCACACATGGTCTCAATAAACATTTATAAACACTGTTAGCCCACACATGGTCTCAATAAACATTTATAAACACTGTTAGCCCACACATGGTCTCAATAAACATTTATAAACACTGTTAGCCCACACATGGTCTCAATAAACATTTATAAACACTGTTAGCCCACACATGGTCTCAATAAACATTTATAAACACTGTTAGCCCACACATGGTCTCAATAAACATTTATAAACACTGTTAGCCCACACATGGTCTCAATAAACATTTATAAACACTGTTAGCCCACACATGGTCTCAATAAACATTTATAAACACTGTTAGCCCACACATGGTCTCAATAACATTTATAAACACTGTGTTAGCCCATACATATGGTCTCAATAAACACTGTGTTAGCCCACACATGGTCTCAATAAACAATGTGTTAGCCCACACATATGGTCTCAATAAACATTTATAAACACTGTGTTAGCCCACACATGGTCTCAATAAACACTGTGTTAGCCCATACATATGGTCTCAATAAACACTGTGTTAGCCCACACATGGTCTCAATAAACACTGTGTTAGCCCACACATGGTCTCAATAAACACTGTGTTAGCCCATACATATGGTCTCAATAAACACTGTGTTAGCCCACACATGGTCTCAATAAACACTGTGTTAGCCCACATATGGTCTCAATAAACACTGTGTTAGCCCACACATATGGTCTCAATAAACACTGTGTTAGCCCACACATGGTCTCAATAAACACTGTGTTAGCCCATACATATGGTCTCAATAAACACTGTGTTAGCCCATACATATGGTCTCAATAAACACTGTGTTAGCCCACATATGGTCTCAATAAACACTGTGTTAGCCCACACATGGTCTCAATAAACACTGTTAGCCACATATGGTCTCAATAAACACTGTGTTAGCCCACATATGGTCTCAATAAACACTGTGTTAGCCCACATATGGTCTCAATAAACACTGTGTTAGCCCACATATGGTCTCAATAAACACTGTGTTAGCCCACATATGGTCTCAATAAACACTGTGTTAGCCCACATATGGTCTCAATAAACACTGTGTTAGCCCACATATGGTCTCAATAAACACTGTGTTAGCCCACATATGGTCTCAATAAACACTGTGTTAGCCCACATATGGTCTCAATAAACACTGTGTTAGCCCACACATGGTCTCAATAAACACTGTGTTAGCCCACACATGGTCTCAATAAACACTGTGTTAGCCCACATATGGTCTCAATAAACACTGTGTTAGCCCACATATGGTCTCAATAAACACTGTGTTAGCCCACATATGGTCTCAATAAACACTGTGTTAGCCCACATATGGTCTCAATAAACACTGTATTAGCCCACATATGGTCTCAATAAACACTGTGTTAGCCCACACATGGTCTCAATAAACACTGTGTTAGCCCATAGATATGGTCTCAATAAACACTGTGTTAGCCCATAGATATGGTCTCAATAAACATTTATAAACACTGTGTTAGCCCACACATGGTCTCAATAAACACTGTGTTAGCCCACACATGGTCTCAATAAACACTGTGTTAGCCCACACATGGTCTCAATAAACAAGGTGTTAGCCCACACATGGTCTCAATAAACACTGTGTTAGCCCACACATGGTCTCAATAAACACTGTCTTAGCCCACACATGGTCTCAATAAACACTGTGTTAGCCACACATATGGTCTCAATAAACACTGTGTTAGCCCACACATGGTCTCAATAAACACTGTGTTAGCACACACATGGTCTCAATAAACACTGTGTTAGCCCACACATGGTCTCAATAAACACTGTGTTAGCCCACACATGGTCTCAATAAACACTGTGTTAGCCCACACATATGGTCTCAATAAACACTGTGTTAGCCCACCCATATGGTCTCAATAAACACAGTGTTAGCCCACAGATATGGTCTCAATAAACACTGTGTTAGCCCATAGATATGGTCTCAATAAACACTGTGTTAGCCCACAGATATGGTCTCAATAAACACTGTGTTAGCCCATAGATATGGTCTCAATAAACACTATGTTAGCCCATAGATATGGTCTCAATAAACACTGTGTTAACCCATACATATGGTCTCAATAAACATTTATAAACACTGTGTTAGCCCACACATGGTCTCAATAACATTTATAACCACTGTGTTAGCCCACACATATGGTCTCAATAACATTTATAAACACTGTTAGCCCACACATGGTCTCAATAAACATTTATAAACACTGTTAGCCCACACATGGTCTCAATAAACATTTATAAACACTGTTAGCCCACACATGGTCTCAATAAACATTTATAAACACTGTTAGCCCACACATGGTCTCAATAAACATTTATAAACACTGTTAGCCCACACATGGTCTCAATAAACATTTAGAAACACTGTTAGCCCACACATGGTCTCAATAAACATTTATAAACACTGTTAGCCCACACATGGTCTCAATAAACATTTATAAACACTGTTAGCCCACACATGGTCTCAATAAACATTTATAAACACTGTTAGCCCACACGTGGTCTCAATAAACATTTATAAACAGTGTTAGCTCACACATGGTCTCAATAAACATTTATAAACACTGTTAGCCCACACATGGTCTCAATAACATTTATAAACAATGTGTTAGCCCACACATATGGTCTCAATAAACATTTATAAACACTGTGTTAGCCCACACATATGGTCTCAATAAACACTGTGTTAGCCCACATATGGTCTCAATAAACACTGTGTTAGCCCACACATATGGTCTCAATAAACACTGTGTTAGCCCACACATATGGTCTCAATAAACACTGTGTTAGCCCACACATATGTTCTCAATAAACACTGTGTTAGCCCACACATATGGTCTCAATAAACAGTGTTAGCCCACACATATGGTCTCAATAAACACTGTGTTAGCCCACACATATGGTTTCAATAAACACTGTGTTAGCCCACACATATGGTCTCAATAAACACTGTGTTAGCCCACACATGGTCTCAATAAACACTGTGTTAGCCCACACATGGTCTCAATAAACACTGTGTTAGCCCACACATGGTCTCAATAAACACTGTGTTAGCCCACACATATGGTCTCAATAAACACTGTGTTAGCCCACACATGGTCTCAATAAACACTGTGTTAGCCCACACATGGTCTCAATAAACACTGTGTTAGCCCATACATATGGTCTTAATAAACATTTATAAACACTGTGTTAGCCCACACATATGGTCTCAATAAACATTTCTAAGCACCATGTTAGGCATACCTCATTTCAAAACAGGCCATCATGGTCAATCGTGACTGATTCTTCACGTTTCCTAACTGCATGCCAATTATTTGATATCAATCAAATTAAATCAGTTTAAATAGGCATTCAGATCTTCTAGAATGACTGTTTGATGAGCAACTCTTCCCCCTCAGGAGGTTGAAAAGGTGTGAAATGGGCCATCAAAAGGTTTGAGTGGGCCATCAAAAGGTTTGGAATGGGCCCTCAAAAGGTTTGGAATGGGCCCTCAAAAGGTTTGGAATGGGCCCTCAAAAGGTTTGGAATGGGCCCTCAAAAGGTTTGGAATGGGCCCTCAAAAGGTTTGGAATGGGCCCTCAAAAGGTTTGGAATGGGCCCTCAAAAGGTTTGGAATGGGCCCTCAAAAGGTTTGGAATGGGCCCTCAAAAGGTTTGGAATGGGCCCTCAAAAGGTTTGGAATGGGCCCTCAAATCCTCAAAGTTCTACAGCTGCACCTTTGAGAGCATCTGGACTGGCTGCATCGCTGCTTGGTATGGCAACAGCACCGCCCTCGATGGCATGGCGCTACAGAGGCTGGTGCAGACCACCCGGTACATCATTGGAGCTGAGCTCCCTGCCATCCAGGACCTCTATATCAGGCGGTGTCAGAGGAACGCCCGGAAAATCATTGGACTCCAGCCACACAAGCCATAGACTGTTCTCTCTGTTTCCGCACAGAAAGCGGTACTCTATATACACACACTGTCTCTATCCAGACTCACAGGACTCTATACACACACACACTGTCTCTATGCAGACTCACAGGACTCTACACACACACTGTCTCTATGCAGACTCACAGGACTCTATACACACACACTGATACTCCGACACACACATGTATACTGACTCTATATACACACAAACACACACACACACACACTGACACTCCAACACACACATGTATACTGACTCTATACACACACACTGACACTCATACACACACACAATCATCATTTATGCTGCTGCTACTCTGTTAATCATATATTCTGATGCCTAGTCACCTTACCCCTGTATAAAGCTACCTCTATCACTAGTCTGCCTGCACATGGTCAACATGCTATTGGAACTGACCCTGTACATACCGACCTCTATCACCAGTCTGCCTGCACATGGTCAACATGCTATTGGAACTGACCCTGTACATACCTACCTCTATCACCAGTCTGCCTGCACATGGTCAACATGCTATTGGAACTGACCCTGTACATACCTACCTCTATCACCAGTCTGCCTGCACATGGTCAACATGCTATTGGAACTGACCCTGTACATACCGACCTCTATCACCAGTCTGCCTGCACATGGTCAACATGCTATTGGAACTGACCCTGTACATACCTACCTCTATCACCAGTCTGCCTCTGCACATGGTCAACATGCTATTGGAACTGACCCTGTACATACCTACCTCTATCACCAGTCTGCCTGCACATGGTCAACATGCTATTGGAACTGACCCTGTACATACCGACCTCTATCACCAGTCTGCCTGCACATGGTCAACATGCTATTGGAACTGACCCTGTACATACATACCTCTATCACCAGTCTGCCTGCACATGGTCAACATGCTATTGGAACTGACCCTGTACATACCTACCTCTATCACCAGTCTGCCTGCACATGGTCAACATGCTATTGGAACTGACCCTGTACATACCTACCTCTATCACCAGTCTGCCTGCACATGGTCAACATGCTATTGGAACTGACCCTGTACATACCGACCTCTATCACCAGTCTGTCTGCACATGGTCAACATGCTATTGGAACTGACCCTGTACATACCGACCTCTATCACCAGCCTGCCTGCACATGGTCAACATGCTATTGGAACTGACCCTGTACATACCTACCTCTATCACCAGTCTGCCTGCACATGGTCAACATGCTATTGGAACTGACCCTGTACATACCTACCTCTATCACCAGTCTGCCTGCACATGGTCAACATGCTATTGGAACTGACCCTGTACATACCTACCTCTATCACCAGTCTGCCTGCACATGGTCAACATGCTATTGGAACTGACCCTGTACATACCTACCTCTATCACCAGTCTGCCTGCACATGGTCAACATGCTATTGGAACTGACCCTGTACATACCTACCTCTATCACCAGTCTGCCTGCACATGGTCAACATGCTATTGGAACTGACCCTGTACATACCTACCTCTATCACCAGTCTGCCTGCACATGGTCAACATGCTATTGGAACTGACCCTGTACATACCTACCTCTATCACCAGTCTGCCTGCACATGGTCAACATGCTATTGGAACTGACCCTGTACATACCTACCTCTATCACCAGTCTGCCTGCACATGGTCAACATGCTATTGGAACTGACCCTGTACATACCTACCTCTATCACCAGTCTGCCTGCACATGGTCAACATGCTATTGGAACTGACCCTGTACATACCTACCTCTATCACCAGTCTGCCTGCACATGGTCAACATGCTATTGGAACTGACCCTGTACATACCTACCTCTATCACTAGTCTGCCTGCACATGGTCAACATGCTATTGGAACTGACCCTGTACATAACGACCTCTATCACCAGTCTGCCTGCACATGGTCAACATGCTATTGGAACTGACCCTGTACATACCTACCTCTATCACCAGTCTGCCTGCACATGGTCAACATGCTATTGGAACTGACCCTGTACATACCTACCTCTATCACCAGTCTGCCTGCACATGGTCAACATGCTATTGGAACTGACCCTGTACATACCGACCTCTATCACCAGTCTGCCTGCACATGGTCAACATGCTATTGGAACTGACCCTGTACATACCTACCTCTATCACTAGTCTGCCTGCACATGGTCAACATGCTATTGGAACTGACCCTGTACATACCGACCTCTATCACCAGTCTGCCTGCACATGGTCAACATGCTATTGGAACTGACCCTGTACATACCTACCTCTATCACCAGTCTGCCTGCACATGGTCAACATGCTATTGGAACGGACCCTGTACATACCTACCTCTATCACCAGTCTGCCTGCCCATGGTCAACATGCTATTGGAACTGACCCTGTACATACCGACCTCTATCACCAGTCTGCCTGCACATGGTCAACATGCTATTGGAACTGACCCTGTACATACCTACCTCTATCACTAGTCTGCCTGCACATGGTCAACATGCTATTGGAACTGACCCTGTACATACCTACCTCTATCACCAGTCTGCCTGCACATGGTCAACATGCTATTGGAACTGACCCTGTACATACCGACCTCTATCACCAGTCTGCCTGCACATGGTCAACATGCTATTGGAACTGACCCTGTACATACCTACCTCTATCACCAGTCTGCCTGCACATGGTCAACATGCTATTGGAACTGACCCTGTACATACCTACCTCTATCACCAGTCTGTCTGCACATGGTCAACATGCTATTGGAACTGACCCTGTACATACCTACCTCTATCACCAGTCTGCCTGCACATGGTCAACATGCTATTGGAACTGACCCTGTACATACCGACCTCTATCACCAGTCTGCCTGCACATGGTCAACATGCTATTGGAACTGACCCTGTACATACCTACCTCTATCACCAGTCTGCCTGCACATGGTCAACATGCTATTGGAACTGACCCTGTATAAAGTTGACTTACTTTACAGTTATTTATGTGTTCTTCTTCTTGTTCTACCTTATGTTGTTTCTAAAGTAGTACATTAATTACTGCGCTGTTGGGTTTAGAGCTGGGAAAGAAAGGCATTTCACTGTACTTGTGAACGTGACATGAATTAAAGCAGATGGCGTTAACACGCCTTTTCTTGTAGGTCTATTTGGTTTCAATCGAAGCGTATATCCTGCCTAGTGGCACTGTGGTGAGTTTCAGCAGAGTTTATTTGTGATTTATTATTTTCAGATAAGAAAGGACAGGTGTTTTTGGTGTGACTTTATAGGTCTATGTTACAGTATATTCTATTCAGTTTTATTACGTGAAAATACTAATGAATCATTATAGGATCTTGCGAGACATTGAATCATGTTTGATCTGACTGTACTAGATGAGCACCACTGTGAGAGATGAATCATGTTTGGTCTGACTGTACTAGATGAGCACCACTGTGAGAGGTGAATCATCTGTTTGATCTGACTGTACTAGATGAGCACCACTGTGAGAGGTGAATCATGTTTGATCTGACTGTACTAGATGAGCACCACTGTGAGAGATGAATCATGTTTGGTCTGACTGTACTAGATGAGCACCACTGTGAGAGGTGAATCATGTTTGATCTGACTGTACTAGATGAGCACCACTGTGAGAGGTGAATCATGTTTGATCTGACTGTACTAGATGAGCACCACTGTGAGAGATGAATCATGTTTGATCTGACTGTACTAGATGAGCACCACTGTGAGAGGTGAATCATGTTTGATCTGACTGTACTAGATGAGCACCACTGTGAGAGGTGAATCATGTTTAATCTGACTGTACTAGATGAGCACCACTGTGAGAGGTGAATCATGTTTGATCTGACTGTACTAGATGAGCACCACTGTGAGAGATGAATCATGTTTGGTCTGACTGTACTAGATGAGCACCACTGTGAGAGGTGAATCATGTTTGATCTGACTGTACTAGATGAGCACCACTGTGAGAGATGAATCATGTTTGGTCTGACTGTACTAGATGAGCACCACTGTGAGAGGTGAATCATCTGTTTGATCTGACTGTACTAGATGAGCACCACTGTGAGAGATGAATCATGTTTGGTCTGACTGTACTAGATGAGCACCACTGTGAGAGGTGAATCATGTTTGATCTGACTGTACTAGATGAGCACCACTGTGAGAGGTGAATCATGTTTGGTCTGACTGTACTAGATGAGCACCACTGTGAGAGATGAATCATGTTTGGTCTGACTGTACTAGATGAGCACCACTGTGAGAGGTGAATCATCTGTTTGATCTGACTGTACTAGATGAGCACCACTGTGAGAGGTGAATCATGTTTGATCTGACTGTACTAGATGAGCACCACTGTGAGAGGTGAATCATGTTTGATCTGACTGTACTAGATGAGCACCACTGTGAGAGGTGAATCATGTTTGATCTGACTGTACTAGATGAGCACCACTGTGAGAGGTGAATCATGTTTGATCTGACTGTACTAGATGAGCACCACTGTGAGAGGTGAATCATGTTTGGTCTGACTGTACTAGATGAGCACCACTGTGAGAGGTGAATAATGTTTAATCTGACTGTACTAGATGAGCACCACTGTGAGAAGTGAATCATGTTTGGTCTGACTGTACTAGATGAGCACCACTGTGAGAGGTGAATCATGTTTGATCTGACTGTACTAGATGAGCACCACTGTGAGAGATGAATCATGTTTGGTCTGACTGTACTAGATGAGCACCACTGTGAGAGGTGAATCATGTTTAATCTGACTGTACTAGATGAGCACCACTGTGAGAGGTGAATCATGTTTGGTCTGACTGTACTAGATGAGCACCACTGTGAGAGGTGAATCATGTTTGATCTGACTGTACTAGATGAGCACCACTGTGAGAGGTGAATCATGTTTAATCTGACTGTACTAGATGAGCACCACTGTGAGAGATGAATCATGTTTGGTCTGACTGTACTAGATGAGCACCACTGTGAGAGGTGAATCATGTTTGGTCTGACTGTACTAGATGAGCACCACTGTGAGAGGTGAATCATGTTTGATCTGACTGTACTAGATGAGCACCACTGTGAGAGGTGAATCATGTTTAATCTGACTGTACTAGATGAGCACCACTGTGAGAGGTGAATCATCTGTTTGATCTGACTGTACTAGATGAGCACCACTGTGAGAGGTGAATCATGTTTGATCTGACTGTACTAGATGAGCACCACTGTGAGAGGTGAATCATGTTTGATCTGACTGTACTAGATGAGCACCACTGTGAGGTGAATCATGTTTGATCTGACTGTACTAGATGAGCACCACTGTGAGAGGTGAATCATGTTTAATCTGACTGTACTAGATGAGCACCACTGTGAGAGGTGAATCATGTTTGATCTGACTGTACTAGATGAGCACCACTGTGAGAGGTGAATCATGTTTGATCTGACTGTACTAGATGAGCACCACTGTGAGAGGTGAATCATGTTTGGTCTGACTGTACTAGATGAGCACCACTGTGAGAGGTGAATCATGTTTGATCTGACTGTACTAGATGAGCACCACTGTGAGAGGTGAATCATGTTTGATCTGACTGTACTAGATGAGCACCACTGTGAGAAGTGAATCATCTGTTTGTAGTAATAATGACGTGATGTCAGACTATTAGGCACAAGCAACAGATCTTGATGAGGGTTATTTTAAGCAATTTGAGCACCCTTAGAATCACATTGATGAGTCTTTAACCAAGTGGTCACATATCGTTCTGGGTTCTGTGTGAACATCAAGGCAGACACAAGGTAATTTTGGATCCTTGGTGGGATCAGGTTAGTAATGTGGTGAATCAGTGTATCTGCATTCGCAATAGAAGTGGTACGTTTCTGCAAGCTATAAGCACCTGTACAGTAGGGTGAGTTTCAGTGCATTGTACTGTACTGAAGCCCCAAGTGAGCCTGCCCTCTACTGGTGGCTGAGTGTAACTTCACTCAGTTTCACTACTTGGTGTTGTAGTGTTGTAATACATTATTAACAATGTAATGATACCTTCATCATAACCCAGCTGTTGTAGTGCAGAGAAACCAGATAATACCTTCATCATAACCCAGCTGTTGTAGTGCAGAGAAACCAGATAATACCTTCATCATAACCCAGCTGTTGTAGTGCAGAGAAACCAGATAATACCTTCATCATAACCCAGCTGTTGTAGTGCAGAGAAACCAGATAATACCTTCATCAATGTCTGTTGTAGTGCAGAGAAACCAGATAAAACCTTCATCATAACCCAGCTGTTGTAGTGCAGAGAAACCAGATAATACCTTCATCAATGTCTGTTGTAGTGCAGAGAAACCAGATAATACCTTCATCAATGTCTGTTGTAGTGCAGAGAAACCAGATAATACCTTCATCAATGTATGTTGTAGTGCAGAGAAACCAGATAATACCTTCATCAATGTCTGTTGTAGTGCAGAGAAACAAGATAATACCTTCACCAATGTCTGTTGTAGTGCAGAGAAACAAGCTTGTTGCCCAAAAACATATTTTGGTGTAAGGAGAGCCAACTGTAGTTCATAACATCAAGGTCCAGACAGTGATCCTCAATACTCTAGTCTGGTACTTGACCACCAGAGAACACGAGGCTGCCCTCTAGTGAAGACAGAGTTGAAAGCCTTCCAGGACCACAGGGCAACTGTCAGAAGTTATTCTGTGACGTTCACTTCTCAACACCGACACCGGGAGTCGGTCACCGAACAAGCCTTTCTGATAGGAGTTCGGTGTAGCGCGTAGCAATGGGCTCCATTTCGGGTTTATTATCTGTGGTAGGAGCGGCAACGTTATACCTCTATCTCCTGTCCACTTTCCTGCCGCCCGGACCGCAACATCTTCACCGGCGACATGCGGTGGAGTTAAACAACGAGAGCGCAGAGGGGGACGTGGAAGTTGTAGAGTACAGGTAGCCAGCCTCAACAGATCTACAGCTACAATTTGCCAGATGTCGCAAGACTTTTTTGTTGTTGCTATTAGCATAATAATTATAGGCTACAACAGCTGCCTGCTTGTACAATGACACTTTCTACGACATGTTTACGTATACAACTTGGCAAATAAGTCAATATATAGCCACTTCCACAGTGTTTTATTAGGGGTAATAATAGCATAGTGACATCACCATTTATGTAATAGATCTAATGTAACATTAAAGTCCCAGAGTGGTTATCTGTTGTAGGATTATGATGTTGATAAGTGTATTGACAGACGGCGCAGAGTCCATGGAGGTGCTGTCATAATCACTGCGTTTGGCAGCATCTCATTTCCCTCAGACGATCGCACGACTTTAAGTTATGAAAATGGCATCATCAAACACCTGACTTGTCAGTGTAGGCTAATTCAGAGGAAATGTTACAGCTGATTGCTGTTCTCTCAAAGTATTTGTCCTTGCCTGATGGTGTTGTGTGACAGGTGATTATATCACAGTAGTTCCTGTTTTCGATGATGTTCCTATAGGCCTAATCTAAACCCCTGTGTGTCTCATCCAGCCCCACCTTCTCTCCTATGTTTATGGTTTCTGCCCCAGTGGAGATCTGGCCGTGGCCTCTCTTGGTTGGCTCAGGTTCACTTGGCGTGAAATACTGTCCTCCTCAGTCTGATGAGTATGAGAACATACAGCTCTGATCTAACCCTGGACAGGACACACTTGTCTTGGTTGGCTTAGGTTCACTTGGCCTGAAATACTGTCCTCCTCAGTCTGATGAGTATGAGAACATACAGCTCTGATCTAACCCTGGACAGGTTGGCGTGATGCCATCGTCCCATCATATTTCATCCTCCCTAATTATAAAGGAGTTTCACGACCCTGCCGGCATGTTTATCAGGCCTGGACACTTCTATTAGAGAACAGACATCCAGAGGTGGATGGACGGCCTGGACAGGAGGACACCACTGGGTCTCTAGGGTCTCCTGCCAGGTCCACCACCGGACGGTTCTGATGAGGTGCTACCCAGGACAATACACTGGACACGGTGTGCTGAGAGATACACACCGGAAGGTTCTGATGAGGTGCTACCCAGGACATAACACTGGACACGGTGTGCAGATGGTTCTGATGAGGTGCTACCCAGGACATAACACTGGACACGGTGTGCTGAGAGATACACACCGGACGGTTCTGATGAGGTGCTACCCAGGACAATACACTGGACACGGTGTGCGGAAGGTTCTGATGAGGTGATACCCAGGACATAACACTGGACACGGGGTGTGCTGAGAGATACACATCTGAGATCCTAACCACAGTGGCTTTGCCTTCCATTCATCCCATACAGCTCAACAATTAGATGTGATACCAGCAGCTCAGGTTTCATGGTTTATGGTTCATTCTGTTTGCGTGTGTCTGTGTCACGGCTGAGGAGCCTGATACTTCCAGCATCGAAACTAGCAGAGGCAGAAATCCCAGAGCAAAAGCCGCTATTTCTGTCCCATATCCTGTTTCATACTCTCTCTCTCCTCCATCTGGAAACCTCTCCCTCTCATGCTGCACACGGGCACCAGCCATGCCCACTTCAGTCTGTGTTTGACCTGTCTATGATGTCAGATCAGGGTGTCCCCAGATTCCCAATACTCTAGAGAGTCAAGATTAGACGAGTCATACACCAGCAGACTGGGGGCTGAGAATTATGTCTTCCCTATATGACTACAACTACGTCTGTCTGTACTACGGCTGTCTGTACTATGGCTGTCTGTACTACGGCTGTCTGTACTACGGCTGTCTGTACTACGGCTGTCTGTACTACGGCTGTCTGTACTACGGCTGTCTGTACTACGGCTGTCTGTACTATGGCTGTCTACTACGGCTGTCTGTACTACGACTGTCTGTACTACGGCTGTCTGTACTACGGCTGTCTATACTATAGCTGTGTGTACTACGGCTGTCTATACTATAGCTGTGTGTACTACGGCTGTCTATACTATAGCTGTGTGTACTACGGCTGTCTATACTACGGCTGTCTGTACTATAGCTGTGTGTACTACGGCTGTCTGTACTATAGCTGTGTGTACTACGACTGTCTGTACTACGGCTGTGTGTACTATGGCTGTCTGTACTACGGCTGTCTGTACTACGACTGTCTGTACTACGGCTGTCTGTACTACGGCTGTCTGTACTATAGCTGTGTGTACTACGGCTGTCTATACTATAGCTGTGTGTACTACGACTGTCTGTACTACGGCTGTGTGTACTACGGCTGTCTATACTACGGCTGTCTGTACTATAGCTGTGTGTACTACGGCTGTCTGTACTATAGCTGTGTGTACTACGGCTGTCTGTACTATAGCTGTGTGTACTACGGCTGTCTGTACTACGACTGTCTGTACTACGGCTGTGTGTACTACGGCTGTCTGTACTACGGCTGTCTGTACTACGGCTGTCTATACTACAGCTGTGTGTACTACGGCTGTGTGTACTGATCAAATCAAATCAAATTTATTTATATAGCCCTTCGTACATCAGCTGATATCTCAAAGTGCTGTACAGAAACCCAGCCTAAAACCCCAAACAGCAAGCAATGCAGGTGTAGAAGCACGGTGGCTAGGAAAAACTCCCTAGAAAGGCCAATACCTAGGAAGAAACCTAGAGAGGAACCAGGCTATGTGGGGTGGCCAGTCCTCTTCTGGCTGTGCCGGGTGGAGATTATAACAGAACATGGCCAAGATGTTCAAATGTTCATAAATGACCAGCATGGTCGAATAATAATAAGGCAGAACAGTTGAAACTGGAGCAGCAGCACAGTCAGGTGGAAGTTGAAACTGGAGCAGCAGCATGGCCAGGTGGACTGGGGACAGCAAGGAGTCATCATGTCAGGTAGTCCTGGGGCATGGTCCTAGGGCTCAGGTCCTCCGAGAGAGAGAAAGAAAGAGAGAAGGAGAGAATTAGAGAACGCACACTTAGATTCACACAGGACACCGAATAGGACAGGAGAAGTACTCCAGATATAACAAACTGACCCCAGCCCCCCGACACATAAACTACTGCAGCATAAATACTGGAGGCTGAGACAGGAGGGGTCAGGAGACACTGTGGCCCCATCCGAGGACACCCCCGGACAGGGC
The DNA here is from genome assembly GCF_002021735.2 of Oncorhynchus kisutch. Lineage (NCBI taxonomy): Eukaryota > Metazoa > Chordata > Actinopteri > Salmoniformes > Salmonidae > Oncorhynchus > Oncorhynchus kisutch. The sequence goes on along the minus strand of NW_022261982.1, from coordinate 5,627,979 downwards.
CAAACAGGAAGGATATAACCCCACCCACTTTGCCAAAGCACAGCCCCCACACCACTAGAGGGATATCTTCAACCACCAACTTACCATCCTGAGACAAGGCTGAGTATAGCCCACAAAGATCTCCGCCACGGCACAACCCAAGGGGGGGGCACCAACCCAGACAGGATGACCACAACAGTGAATCAACCCACTCAGGTGACGCACCCCCTCCAGGGACGGCATGAGAGAGCCCCAGCAAGCCAGTGACTCAGCCCCTGTAATAGGGTTAGAGGCAGAGAATCCCAGTGGAAAGAGGGGAACCGGCCAGGCAGTGACAGCAAGGGCGGTTCGTTGCTCCAGAGCCTTTCCGTTCACCTTCCCACTCCTGGGCCAGACTACACTCAATCATATGACCCACCGAAGAGATGAGTCTTCAGTAAAGACTTAAAGGTTGAGACCGAGTTTGCGTCTCTGACATGGGTAGGCAGACCGTTCCATAAAAATGGAGCTCTATAGGAGAAAGCCCTGCCTCCAGCTGTTTGCTTAGAAATTCTAGGGACAATTAGGAGGCCTGCGTCTTGTGACCGTAGCGTACGTGTAGGTATGTATGGCAGGACCAAATCAGAGAGATAGGTAGGAGCAAGCCCATGTAATGCTTTGTAGGTTAGCAGTAAAACCTTGAAATCAGCCCTTGCTTTGACAGGAAGCCAGTGTAGAGAGGCTAGCACTGGAGTAATATGATCAAATTTTTTGGTTCTAGTCAGGATTCTAGCAGCCGTATTTAGCACTAACTGAAGTTTATTTAGTGCTTTATCCAGGTAGCCGGAAAATAGAGCATTGCAGTAGTCTAACCTAGAAGTGACAAAAGCATGGATTAATTTTTCTGCATCATTTTTGGACAGAAAGTTTCTGATTTTTGCAATGTTACGTAGATGAAAAAAAGCTGTCCTCGAAATGGTCTTGATATGTTCTTCAAAAGAGAGATCAGGGTCCAGAGTAACGCCGAGGTCCTTCACAGTTTTATTTGAGACGACTGTACAACCATTAAGATTAATTGTCAGATTCAACAGAAGATCTCTTTGTTTCTTGGGACCTAGAACAAGCATCTCTGTTTTGTCTGAGTTTAATAGTAGAACGTTTGCAGCCATCCACTTCCTTATGTCTGAAACACATGCTTCTAGCGAGGGCAATTTTGGGGCTTCACCATGTTTCATTGAAATGTACAGCTGTGTGTCATCCGCATAGCAGTGAAAGTTTACATTATGTTTTCGAATAACATCCCCAAGAGGTAAAATATATAGTGAAAACAATAGTGGTCCTAAAACGGAACCTTGAGGAACACCGAAATTTACTGTTGATTTGTCAGAGGACAAACCATTCACAGAGACAAACTGATATCTTTCCGACAGATAAGATCTAAGGCTACGGCTGTGTGTACTACGACTGTCTGTACTACGGCTGTCTGTACTACGGCTGTCTGTACTACGGCTGTCTGTACTACGACTGTCTGTACTACGACTGTCTGTACTACGGCTGTCTGTACTACGGCTGTCTGTACTACGGCTGTCTGTACTACGGCTGTCTGTACTACGGCTGTCTATACTATAGCTGTGTGTACTACGGCTGTCTATACTACGGCTGTGTGTACTATGGCTGTCTGTACTACGGCTGTCTGTACTACGGCTGTCTGTACTACGGCTGTCTATACTACAGCTGTGTGTACTACGGCTGTCTATACTACGGCTGTCTGTACTATAGCTGTGTGTACTACGGCTGTCTGTACTACAGCTGTGTGTACTACGGCTGTCTGTACTACGACTGTCTGTACTACGGCTGTCTGTACTACGGCTGTCTGTACTACGGCTGTCTGTACTACGGCTGTCTGTACTACGGCTGTCTGTACTACGGCTGTGTGTACTACGGATGTCTGTACTACGGCTGTCTGTACTACAGCTGTCTGTACTACAGCTGTCTGTACTACGGCTGTCTGTACTACGGCTGTCTGTACTACTGTTGTCTGTACTACGGCTGTGTGTACTACGGCTGTCTGTACTACGGCTGTCTGTACTACGACTGTCTGTACTACGGCTGTCTGTACTACGGCTGTGTGTACTACAGCTGTCTGTACTACGACTGTCTGTACTACGACTGTGTGTACTACGGCTGTCTGTACTACGGCTGTCTGTACTACGGCTGTCTGTACTACGGCTGTGTGTACTACGACTGTCTGTACTACGACTGTCTGTACTACGACTGTGTGTACTACGGCTGTCTGTACTACGGCTGTCTGTACTACGACTGTCTGTACTACGGCTGTGTATACTACGGCTGTGTGTACTACGGCTGTGTGTACTACGGCTGTGTGTACTACGGCTGTCTGTACTACGGCTGTCTGTACTACGGCTGTCTGTACTATGGCTGTCTGTACTATGGCTGTCTGTACTATGGCTGTCTATACTACGGCTGTGTGTACTACGGCTGTCTGTACTACGGCTGTCTGTACTACGGCTGTCTGTACTATGGCTGTCTATACTACGGCTGTGTGTACTACGGCTGTGTGTACTATAGCTGTGTGTACTACGGCTGTCTGTACTACGGCTGTCTGTACTATGGCTGTGTGTACTACGGCTGTGTGTACTACGGCTGTCTGTACTACGGCTGTGTGTACTACGGCTGTCTGTACTATGGCTGTGTGTACTATGACTGTGTGTACTATGGCTGTGTGTACTACGGCCATAGTATATACAGCCGTAGTATATGTATATACAGCCGTAGTATGTCTGTACTGTGTGTACTATGGCTGGCTATAACCTATAACCCCTTCCTATAACCTATAACCCCTTCCTGAAATCTATAACCCCTTCCTGAAACCTATAACCCCTTCCTGAAACCTATAACCCCTTCCTGAAACCTATAACCCCTTCCTATAACCTATAACCCCTTCCTATAACCGATAACCCCTTCCTATAACCTATAACCCCTTCCTGTAACCTATAACCCCTTCCTATAACCTATAACCCCTTCCTGTAACCTATAACCCCTTCCTATAACCGATAACCCCTTCCTATAACCGATAACCCCTTCCTATAACCCCTTCCTGTAACCTATAACCCTTTTCTGTAACCCCTTCCTATAACCTATAACCCCTTCCTATAACCTATAACCCCTTCCTATGACCTACAACCCCTTCCTATGACCTATAACCCCTTCCTATGACCTATAACCCCTTCCTATAATTTATAACCTATAACCCCTTCCTATAACTTATAACCTATAACCCCTTTCTATGACCTATAACCCCTTCCTATAACCCCGTCCTATGACCTATAACCCCGTCCTATGACCTATAACCCCTTCCTATGGCCTTCGCCTGTGTTACCTTTAATGCTCTGTCCTCAATTCCCGTTTGAAGAAACAGTAACTAGGTGACAATATTTAGGTCTAAATCTGACACTAGTACTAGGAACCATGTTATCTGATGTTGCTGGTGTTTGTTTCCTTCCAGACTGAAGTTCCCGTCGGACCTGGATGAGTTGAGGGAGCTGGCTGAGATGTTGCAGTTCTATAAGACAGAACACACAGGCTACGTGGTGCTGCTGTTCTGTAGTGCCTACATCTACAAACAGTCCTTCGCCATCCCTGGCTCCTCCTTCCTGGTAAGAGAGACTAACATTACACCCATCCATGGAACACACACTTTGTTTCCATGAACCTTTGACCCTAAAGACCAGAACCTCCATCCATGGAACACACACGTTGTTTCCATTAACCTATGACCCTAAGACTAGAACCTCCATCCATGGAACACACACACACTTTGTTTCCATGAACCGATGACCCTAAGACTAGAACCTCCATCCATGGAACACACACACACTTTGTTTCCATGAACCGATGACCCTAAAGACCAGAACCTCCATCCATGGAACACACACACACTTTGTTTCCATGAACCTATGACCCTAAGACCAGAACCTCCATCCATGGTCAGAACAGCCTCCTGACCCTCACCAGTAGGGGTGTAAAGTACTGAAGTAAAAATACTTTGAAGTACTACTTAAGTCGTTTTTTGGGGTATCTGTACTTTACTATTTATATTTTCGGACAACTTTTACTTCACTACATTCCTAAAGAAAATGATGTACTTTTTTACTCCATACATTTTCCCTGACACCCACAAGTACTAGTTACATGTTGAATGCTTAGCAGGACAGGAAAATGGTCCAATTCACACTTTTCCCTACTGCCTCTGATCTGGCGGACTCACTAAACACACATGCTGCATTTGTAAATAATGTCGGAGTGTTGGAGTGATGGAGTGTTGGAGTGATGGAGTGATGGAGTGTTGGAGTGTGGGAGTGATGGAGTGTTGGAGTGATGGAGTGTTGGAGTGATGGAGTGTGGGAGTGTTGGAGTGTTGGAGTGATGGAGTGTTGGAGTGTGGGAGTGATGGAGTGTGGGAGTGATGGAGTGTTGGAGTGATGGAGTGTGGGAGTGATGGAGTGTGGGAGTGATGGAGTGTCAGAGTGATGGAGTGTTGAAGTGATGGAGTGTGGGAGTGATGGAGTGTTGGAGTGATGGAGTGATGGAGTGTGGGAGTGATGGAGTGTGGGAGTGATGGAGTGTCAGAGTGATGGAGTGTTGAAGTGATGGAGTGTGGGAGTGATGGAGTGTCAGAGTGATGGAGTGTTGGAGTGTGGGAGTGATGGAGTGTGGGAGTGATGGAGTGTTGGAGTGATGGAGTGTGGGAGTGATGGAGTGTGGGAGTGTTGGAGTGTTGGAGTGATGGAGTGTTGGAGTGTGGGAGTGATGGAGTGTGGGAGTGATGGAGTGTTGGAGTGATGGAGTGTGGGAGTGATGGAGTGTGGGAGTGATGGAGTGTCAGAGTGATGGAGTGTTGAAGTGATGGAGTGTGGGAGTGATGGAGTGTTGGAGTGATGGAGTGTGGGAGTGATGGAGTGTTGGAGTGATGGAGTGTTGGAGTGATGGAGTGTGGGAGTGTTGGAGTGTGGGAGTGTTGGAGTGTGGGAGTGATGGAGTGTGGGAGTGATGGAGTGTGGGAGTGTTGGAGTGTGGGAGTGATGGAGTGTCAGAGTGATGGAGTGTTGAAGTGATGGAGTGTGGGAGTGATGGAGTGTTGGAGTGATGGAGTGTGGGAGTGATGGAGTGTTGGAGTGTCAGAGGGTTGGAGTGTGGGAGTGTCAGAATGTGGGAGTGATGGAGTGTTGGAGTGATGGAGTGTTGGAGTGATGGAGTGTCAGAGTGATGGAGTGTGGGAGTGATGGAGTGTCAGAGTGATGGAGTGATGCAGTGTCAGAGTGTGGGAGTGATGGAGTGTCAGAGTGATGGAGTGTTGGAGTGTCAGAGTGATGGAGTGTGGGAGTGTCAGAGTGATGGAGTGTCAGAGTGATGGAGTGTGGGAGTGTCAGAGTGTCAGAGTGATGGAGTGTGGGAGTGTCAGAGTGATGGAGTGTCAGAGTGATGGAGTGTGGGAGTGTCAGAGTGATGGAGTGTGGGAGTGTTGGAGTGATGGAGTGTTGGAGTGTGGGAGTGTTGGAGTGTGGGAGTGATGGAGGGTTGGAGTGTGGGAGTGTCAGAGTGTGGGAGTGATGGAGTGTTGGAGTGATGGAGTGTTGGAGTGATGGAGTGATGGAGTGTCAGAGTGATGGAGTGTTGGAGTGATGGAGTGTCAGAGTGATGGAGTGTCAGAGTGATGGAGTGATGCAGTGTCAGAGTGTGGGAGTGATGGAGTGTTGGAGTGTCAGAGTGATGGAGTGATGCAGTGTCAGAGTGATGGAGTGTTGGAGTGTCAGAGTGTGAGTGATGGAGTGTTGGAGTGTGGGAGTGATGGAGTGTCAGAGTGATGGAGTGATGCAGTGTCAGAGTGTGGGAGTGTGGGAGTGATGGAGTGTGGGAGTGTTGGAGTGTTGGAGTGATGGAGTGTTGGAGTGTGTGAGTGTCGGAGTGATGGAGTGTTGGAGTGATGGAGTGTTGGAGTGATGGAGTGTGGGAGTGTGGGAGTGTGGGAGTTTGGGAGTGTGGGAGTGATGGAGTGTTGGAGTTTGGGAGTGTGTGAGTGTTGGAGTGTTGGAGTGATGGAGTGTTGGAGTGATGGAGTGTGGGAGTTTGGGAGTGTGGGAGTGATGGAGTGATGGAGTGTTGGAGTTTGGGAGTGTGTGAGTGTTGGAGTGTTGGAGTGATGGAGTGTTGGAGTGATGGAGTGTGTGAGTGTTGGAGTGTTGGAGTGATGGAGTGTTGGAGTGATGGAGTGTTGGAGTGTTGGAGTGTGGGAGTTTGGGAGTGATGGAGTGTGTGAGTGTGTGAGTGTGGGAGTGTGTGAGTGTGTGAGTGTGGGAGTGTGTGAGTGTGTGAGTGTTGGAGTGTTGGAGTGTGGGAGTGTGTGAGTGTGGGAGTGTTGGAGTGTGTGAGTGTGGGAGTGTTGGAGTGTGTGAGTGTGGGAGTGTGGGAGTGTGTGAGTGTGGGAGTGTGGGAGTGTGTGAGTGTGGGAGTGTGGGAGTGTGGGAGTGTGGGAGTGTGGGATAGTGACCCTGGCTATCTGTAGATAAACAAACTAGAACATTGTGTGGTTTGCTTAATATAAGCATTTTGAAATGATTTATGTTTTCAGTTAACTTTTGGTACTTAAGTATATTTAAATATCATATACTTTGACTTTTACTCAAGTAGTATTTTACTGGGTGTCTTTCACTTAAGTCATTTTCTATGAAGATATCTTTACTTTTCCTCAAGTATGACAATTGGGTACTGTTCCCACCACTGCACACCATGCTCCTCCCCTGTGCTTCCCAGAACATGCTGGCGGGGGCGCTGTTTGGTCCATGGCAGGGTCTGGTCCTGGCCTGTCTTCTGACCACCACCGGCTCTACCTTCTGTTACCTGCTCTCTGCTGCCTTCGGGAAGAGCTACGTCACACGCCTGTTCCCTGACAAGGTGGACATGCTGCAGAATAAGGTGTGACAGAGAGACAGAGTATGTTGTTCCACTCCACAGTACCATGGGGTTGTTGGAGGAGGACTGGGGTGGGGGGGGGGGGGGGGGGGGGTACAGGACCCTTCCTTTGCCACATGTCCTTTGATTACAATTCTCTAAAGATAGACTAGAGGGGTGTGTGTGTGTGTGTCTCCTCTTACAATGTCATTGGCTTACACATTAGGTTAGACAGGTGTAACAGATGACCAGTGAGGAGCAGAAGACTGGTCTGATCACCAGTATAACAGATGACCAGAAGACTGGTCTGATCACCAGTATAACAGATGACCAGAAGACTGGTCTGATCACCAGTATAACAGATGACCAGAAGACTGGTCTGATCACCAGTGTACCAGATGTGATCGTACTTCGTAACTCTCTTGGGTTTTTGGTTTGTAAAGAAAAGACTGTCCAGCCAGCTGATTGGTGATTAATAGACACCAGGAAATACATGTTCAGGACAACAGTATGTTGATCGCTGCAGATTTGTGAATCGTCTGTTGGCATGGAAATAACTGAATTAGAGCATGCTGGGTAACTCTCTCTTATAGAAAAGTGCATCCCAGGAAGCCACCAATATCTAACAGGTACTGTACACAAATATACACTGAACTAAAATATAAACACAACATGTATGCATAAACACAAAAGTGTCATGAGCTGAAATAAGATCCCAGACATTTTCCATACGCACGAAAAGCGTATTTTTCTCAAATGTTGTACGCATATTTGTTTATAACCCTGTTAGTGAGCATTTCTCCTTTGACAAGATAATCCATCCACCTGACAGGTGTGGCATATCAAAAAACTGATTAAACAGCATGATCATTACAAATGTGCACCTTGTGCTGGGGGACAATAAAAGGCCATAGAAGTATATAATGTATAAAATGCACTATTTCAGAATGTGACCTCCCCCTATCTGCAAGCATGACCTATGACACCACCTCATTGATATGTAAATTCAACCGACCAATAGGAATACATAAACAGTGACAAGGGAAACATAACTACGCGTGTTACACAGGATAAGAATGCAGAATGCCATGTGTTCTTTTACAGTGTTGGGACTTTAGTAATATCCCTCCAATCATTCATTAATAAGTACATTTAAAATGACAGTTCTCTCTTCCTCTTACCTCCTGCTCTCTCCTTCCCTCTCTACCTCCTTCGTTCTCCCACCCCTCCTCCTTCCCCCTCTACCTCATCCGTTCACCCACCCCCTCTCCTTCCCCATCTACCTCATCCGTTCTCCCACCCCCTCTCCTTCCCCGTCTACCTCATCCGTTCTCCCACCCCCTCTCTACCTCCTCCCACGCTCCCTCTCTACCTCCTCCTCTCTCCTTCCCTCTCTACCTCCTCCTCTCTCCTTCCCTCTACCTTCTTCGTTCTCCCACCCCCTCTCCCATGCCCTCTCTACCTCCTCTACCACCCTCTCTCTACCTCCTCCTCTCCCATGCCCTCTCCTTCCCTCTCTCTGTCAGGTGGAGGAGAACCGTAGCAGTCTGTTCTTCTTCCTCCTGTTCCTGCGGTTCTTCCCCATGACTCCTAACTGGTTCCTGAACGTGACGTCCCCCATCCTCAACATCCCTGTCTCCATGTTCTTCTTCTCCGTACTCATCGGTGAGAAGCAGCACTGCCACACAACACACAGGACTATTATATAATACTACTGAGAATGACATGAAACGTCATTTTGCTTAAGACGTGAAGACTTACATTAGCTTACTAAGTTTATGTCTAGGCTTTATTTCAGAAGGCTAAAACAGTCTCACCCTTGTTACATTGAAGTACTGCTATAACATGTCATTAATTAACAAATCATGTCCACCGTTACTGTTCCGAACTCTCCCTCCTCCCATATTGCCTTTAGCTCAGCGGTCTAACCCAGTCTCTCCTCTCCTTCATCAGGTCTAGTGTTTATCTAGGAGGTCTAACCCAGTCTCTCCTCTCCTTCACCAGGTCTAGTGTTTATCTAGGAGGTCTAACTCCGTCTCTCCTCTCCTTCATCAGGTCTAGTGTTTATCTAGGAGGTCTAACTCCGTCTCTCCTTCCCCAGGTCTACTGTTTATCTAGGAGATCTAACTCCGTCTCTATTTCATCAGGTCTAGTGTTTATCTAGGAGGTCTAACTCCGTCTCTCCTTCCCCAGGTCTACTGTTTATCTAGGAGATCTAACTCCGTCTCTATTTCATCAGGTCTAGTGTTTATCTAGGAGGTCTAACTCCATCTCTCCTTCCCCAGGTCTACTGTTTATCTAGGAGATCTAACTCCGTCTCTATTTCATCAGGTCTAGTGTTTATCTAGGAGGTCTAACTCCGTCTCTCCTTCCCCAGGTCTACTGTTTATCTAGGAGATCTAACTCCGTCTCTATTTCATCAGGTCTAGTGTTTATCTAGGAGGTCTAACTCCATCTCTCCTTCCCCAGGTCTAGTGTTTATCTAGGAGGTCTAACCCAGTCTCTCCTCTCCTTCCCCAGGTCTAGTGTTTATCTAGGAGGTCTAACTCAGTCTCTCCTTCCCTAGGTCTAGTGTTTATCTAGGAGGTCTAACCCAGTCTCTCCTTCATCAGGTCTAGTGTTTATCTAGGAGGTCTAACTCCGTCTCTCCTCTCCTTCCCCAGGTCTAGTGTTTATCTAGGAGGTCTAACCCAGTCTCTCCTCTCCTTCATCAGGTCTAGTGTTTATCTAGGAGGTCTAACCCAGTCTCTCCTCTCCTTCCCCAGGTCTAGTGTTTATCTAGGAGGTCTAACCCAGTCTCTCCTTCCCCAGGTCTAGTGTTTATCTAGGAGGTCTAACCCAGTCTCTCCTTCCCCAGGTCTAGTGTTTATCTAGGAGGTCTAACCCAGTCTCTCCTTCCCCAGGTCTAGTGTTTATCTAGGAGGTCTAACCCAGTCTCTCCTTCCCCAGGTCTAGTGTTTATCTAGGAGGTCTAACCCAGTCTCTCCTTCCCCAGGTCTAGTGTTTATCTAGGAGGTCTAACCCAGTCTCTCCTCTCCTTCCCCAGGTCTAGTGTTTATCTAGGAGGTCTAACCCAGTCTCTCCTTCCCCAGGTCTAGTGTTTATCTAGGAGGTCTAACCCAGTCTCTCCTCTCCTTCCCCAGGTCTAGTGTTTATCTAGGAGGTCTAACCCAGTCTCTCCTCTCCTTCATCAGGTCTAGTGTTTATCTAGGAGGTCTAACCCAGTCTCTCCTTCCCCAGGTCTAGTGTTTATCTAGGAGGTCTAACCCAGTCTCTCCTCTCCTTCCCCAGGTCTAGTGTTTATCTAGGAGGTCTAACCCAGTCTCTCCTTCCCCAGGTCTAGTGTTTATCTAGGAGTTCTAACCCAGTCTCTCCTTCCCCAGGTCTAGTGTTTATCTAGGAGGTCTAACCCAGTCTCTCCTTCCCCAGGTCTAGTGTTTATCTAGGAGGTCTAACCCAGTCTCTCCTTCCCCAGGTCTAGTGTTTATCTAGGAGGTCTAACCCACTCTCCTTTCCCAGGTCTAGTGTTTATCTAGGAGGTCTAACTCAGTCTCTCCTTCCCCAGGTCTAGTGTTTATCTAGGAGGTCTAACCCAGTCTCTCCTTCCCCAGGTCTAGTGTTTATCTAGGAGGTCTAACCCAGTCTCTCCTTCCCCAGGTCTAGTGTTTATCTAGGAGGTCTAACTCAGTCTCTCCGTCATCAGGTCTGATCCCGTATAACTTCATCTGCGTGCGGACTGGCTCCATCCTGTCAGAGATCTCTTCCCTGGACGATATCTTCTCCTGGGGGACGCTGCTACAGCTGTTGGCCATCGCCTGTGTGGCCCTGCTTCCCGGAGCCCTTATCAAGCTCTACAGCCAGAACCACCTCCAACTGGACGGGCTGCAGCAGAATGGACGACACAGACAGAACCAGGGACAAGCAGCTGACGACAGAAAGAGGAGATGACCCTGCTGAAATACAGCCATGCTGGGTCTGATTGACCTTGACTGACCACGCTGGACTGGATTGGCCTCCACCACTACAGCTTTACGCAGAGGAGTTTATAGACTTTGTTCCAGGGGGAGAGAAACGTCTTAACTGACACTATGCCGAGGATACTTAAAGGTCATGAACAGTCGTGTTTTTCATGAAATCTGATGATATTTGGATGAAACCAGATCAAAGTATGATGACCAAAGTATGAAAAAATGAGTGTTTCTCCTACATTGATCAAGGTTGGACATAAAGATACTGGTCCCCCCCCCCCATGTCAAACACTTAGATTCAGGATTATTAAGGGAAAAGGGGTGACATCACCCTAACTCATTTTAATACACCAATGGTAACATGATATTCTCTTACCTCATTTAAATAAGTACCGCTTTGTAACCAACTTCGGAGGAGTGTTTGTGGAGGGGTGTGGTTTATACAGCTACTCTACTGGTGCCTGTAAGGTGTCATCAAATATAATTAAAAGTTTACACTATTCATCTATGGTAAAGACACTCGTGTCACCTTTTATCTGTGTCTGGTGTTATCTAGTTACTGGTTAGCTGGGTCTTCATCTGTGTCTGGTGTTATCTAGTTACTGGTTAGCTAGGTCTTCATCTGTGTCTGATGTCTCAGTTCTGTAGTGTAAACCACAGGCCATACAGGGTAACAGTCCTGTAGTGTAAACCACAGGCCATACAGGGTAACAGTACTGTAGTGTAAACCAGGCCATACAGGGTAACAGTACTGTAGTGTAAACCACAGGCCATACAGGGTAACAGTACTGTAGTGTAAACCACAGGCCATACAGGGTAACAGTCCTGTAGTGTAAACCACAGGCCATACAGGGTAACAGTACTGTAGTGTAAACCAGGCCATACAGGGTCACAGTACTGTAGTGTAAACCAGGCCATACAGGGTAACAGTACTGTAGTGTAAACCACAGGCCATACAGGGTAACAGTACTGTAGTGTAAACCACAGGCCATACAGGGTAACAGTACTGTAGTGTAAACCAGGCCATACAGGGTAACAGTACTGTAGTGTAAACCACAGGCCATACAGGGTAACAGTACTGTAGTGTAAACCACAGGCCATACAGGGTAACAGTACTGTAGTGTAAACCAGGCCATACAGGGTAACAGTACTGTAGTGTAAACCAGGCCATACAGGGTCACAGTACTGTAGTGTAAACCACAGGCCATACAGGGTAACAGTACTGTAGTGTAAACCACAGGCCATACAGGGTAACAGTACTGTAGTGTAAACCACAGGCCATACAGGGTAACAGTCCTGTAGTGTAAACCACAGGCCATACAGGGTAACAGTCCTGTAGTGTAAACCACAGGCCATACAGGGTAACAGTACTGTAGTGTAAACCACAGGCCATACAGGGTAACAGTACTGTAGTGAAAACCACAGGCCATACAGGGTAACAGTACTGTAGTGTAAACCACAGGCCATACAGGGTAACAGTACTGTAGTGTCACCCAGTCAGTCACCCAGTCAGTCAGTCACCCAGTCAGTCAGTCACCCACCCACCCAGTCAGTCACCCACCCATCCAGTCAGTCACCCACCCACCCATCCAGTCAGTCACCCACCCATCTAGTCAGTCACCCACCCCTCCAGTCAGTCACCCACCCATCCAGTCACCCACCCACCCATCCAGTCACCCATCCAGTCAGTCACCCACCCATCCAGTCAGTCAGCCCATCAGAGGTAGACAGCCCATCAGCATCAGTGATTTTCAATGAAAATACCACATTCAACCAGTAATAATACACACAGCCACTCATCCTACAAGGCTGAGGCAGTCAGGATAAACACACAGCACCTCATCCTACAAGGCCGAGGCAGTCAGGCTAAACACACAGCACCTCATCCTACAAGGCTGAGGCAGTCAGGCTAAACACACAGCCACTATTCCTACAAGGCTGAGGCAGTCAGGCTAAACACACAGCACCTCATCCTACAAGGCTGAGGCAGTCAGGCTAAACACACAGCACCTCATCCTACAAGGCTGAGGCAGTCAGGCTAAACACACAGCACCTCATCCTACAAGGCTGAGGCAGTCAGGATAAACACACAGCACCTCAGTCACTTAACATCAACACTTTGTTTCTCCAGATAATTGAAGGTAGACTCTGCAAAGGAACATCATCAAACACAGCGGGGTCACTTCCTGCTTAAAGTCACACCGCCGGGTCACTTCCTGCTTAAAGTCAGACTACAACAACAACACCACAATTCCTATGTGAGGGGCAATTTAAACAAGAGTATCAGTGATAAGTGCAAAAACTCACTAACCTGCTTGTTAATACTCAACGACATTAGTATCACATTGATAAAACACACCAGAGCATTTTTTTAACCTTTATTTTACTAGGCAAGTCAGTTAAGAACAAATTCTTATTTTCAATGACGGCCTAGGAACAGTGGGTTAACTGCCTGTTCAGGGGCAGAACGACAGATTTGTACCTTGTCAGCTCAGGGGTTTGAACTCACAACCTTCCGGTTACTAGTCCAATGTTCTAACCACTAGGCTACACTGCCGCCCCAAATGATGTGTCACAGACCAGCTGTACCTCACTGCTAAAGCTTTGTCTTAGTTGAGCCAGACAGGCTGACCGTACTGGTACAGCTTGGTCTTAGTTGAGCCAGACAGGCTGACCGTACTGGTACTGCTAAAGCTTGGTCTTAGTTGAGCCAGACGGGCTGACCGTACTGGTACTGCTAAAGCTTGGTCTTAGTTGAGTCAGACAGGCTGACCGTACTGGTACAGCTTGGTCTTAGTTGAGCCAGACGGGCTGACCGTACTGGTACAGCTTGGTCTTAGTTGAGCCAGACGGGCTGACCGTACTGGTACTGCTTGGTCTTAGTTGAGTCAGACAGGCTGACTGTACTGGGTACAGCTTGGTCTTAGTTGAGCCAGACAGGCTGACCGTACTGGTACAGCTTGGTCTTAGTTGAGTCAGACAGGCTGACTGTACTGGGTACAGCTTGGTCTTAGTTGAGCCAGACGGGCTGACCGTACTGGTACAGCTTGGTCTTAGTTGAGTCAGACAGGCTGACTGTACTGGGTACAGCTTGGTCTTAGTTGAGCCAGACAGGCTGCCGTACTGGTACAGCTTGGTCTTAGTTGAGTCAGACAGGCTGACTGTACTGGGTACAGCTTGGTCTTAGTTGAGCCAGACAGGCTGACTGTACTGGTACAGCTTGGTCTTAGTTGAGCCAGACAGGCTGACCGTACTGGTGCAGCTTGGTCTTAGTTGAGCCAGACAGGCTGACCGTACTGGTACAGCTTGGTCTTAGTTGAGCCAGACAGGCTGACCAGCTTGGTCTTAGTTGAGCCAGACAGGCTGACCAGCTTGGTCTTAGTTGAGTCAGACAGGCTGACTGTACTGGGTACAGCTTGGTCTTAGTTGAGCCAGACAGGCTGACCGTACTGGTACAGCTTGGTCTTAGTTGAGTCAGACAGGCTGACTGTACTGGTACAGCTTGGTCTTAGTTGAGCCAGACGGGCTGACCGTACTGGTACTGGTACAGCTTGGTCTTAGTTGAGCCAGACAGGCTGACCGTACTGCGTAACATAACAGTGGAAAGACGTTTAAATCTTCACGGACGTCCATTACAACAGTATTACAGACGTCTTACAAAACAACACGGCAGTTCAGTTGCATATGAAATAGTTGAATAGTCTCAGTGCAACATTTCAGTCAGTGCAGACTTCTCTATGTCATGCAAAGAAGTCTCTCTGTGATACTGGAGCTGGTTGTGGATTTGATTGGTTCAGCTGGGATAGTAGCTGACTCAGGATGCACACACCGGCCACTTAAATGGCACACTATTCCCTTCATTGACCAGAGCCCTGTTCCCTTCACAGTGCACTACTCTTGACCAGAGCCCTGTTCCCTCCACAGTGCACTACTCTTGACGAGAGCCCTGTTCCCTTCATAGTGCACTACTCTTGACCAGAGCCCTGTTCCCTTCATAGTGCACTACTCTTGACCAGAGCCCTGTTCCCTTCATAGTGCACTACTCTTGACCAGAGCCCTATTCCCTTCATAGTGCACTACTCTTGACCAGAGCCCTGTTCCCTTCATAGTGCACTACTCTTGACCAGAGCCCTGTTCCCTTCATAGTGCACTACTCTTGACCAGAGCCCTATTCCCTTCATAGTGCACTACTCTCGACCAGAGCCCTGTTCCCTTCATAGTGCACTACTCTTGACCAGAGCCCTATTCCCTTCATAGTGCACTACTCTCGACCAGAGCCCTGTTCCCTTCATAGTGCACTACTCTTGACCAGAGCCCTATTCCCTTCATAGTGCACTACTCTCGACCAGAGCCCTGTTCCCTTCATAGTGCACTACTCTTGACCAGAGCCCTGTTCCCTTCATAGTGCACTACTCTTGACCAGAGCCCTGTTCCCTTCATAGTGCACTACTCTTGACCAGAGCCCTATTCCCTTCATAGTGCACTACTCTCGACCAGAGCCCTGTTCCCTTCATAGTGCACTACTCTCGACCAGAGCCCTGTTCCCTTCATAGTGCACTACTCTTGACCAGAGCCCTATTCCCTTCATAGTGCACTACTCTTGATCAGAGCCCTGTTCCCTCCACAGTGCACTACTCTTGATCAGAGCCCTGTTCCCTTCATAGTGCACTACTCTTGATCAGAGCCCTGTTCCCTCCACAGTGCACTACTCTTGATCAGAGCCCTGTTCCCTTCATAGTGCACTACTCTTGACCAGAGCCCTGTTCCCTTCATAGTGCACTACTCTTGATCAGAGCCTGGATGAATTCCCCCCCCCCCTCCCCCTCTGGGAACATTACATGGCCACAGGAGGCATAATGCTGTTCCTTTCCATCGGTGGCGTCCAGCTCCTCTCAGTGAAGCGGTAGTGTAGGAGGGTGTCGTCCTTGAAGCCAAACTGGTGTGTGAGGTGTTGCAGTATCCCTCCTTGCTGGAGCTGAGCCCCATAGAGCTGGGCTTCCCTCCTGTCCCGGGTCAGACCCACCCTCACCAGCCAGTCCACTAGATCACTGCCCAGGAAAGTGGCCTGAGTCTGGGCCTGGGATGGAGGATAAGTCCCCTGACCAGGTCTCTCCCTGGAGCGCTCCCTCTCCTGAACCCTGTCTCCCTCACACCTGCGTATCAAAGGAAGGATTCAGCTACTGTCCCGTTGTTCAGGCTTTCCCCAGAAGCACTAGGGTGGAGATATGAAGGAAGAGGAGAAAGGAGAACAGAGAGAGAAAAGGAGTGCTAGTGAGGATGAGAGTTCCGTAAGAGAAACAGGAAGTCAAGAAGGTAAAAAGTAGCTACCAGGATTGTGTACCACTCCAAAACCAGAATGCATTACCAACGAAGAAGACTGTGGTAGGTTCAGTCCGTTCAGAGTGTACAATAATGCATTACCAACGAAGACGACTGTGGTAGGTTCAGTCCGTTCAGAGTGTACAATGATGCATTACCAACGAAGAAGACTGTGGTAGGTTCAGTCCGTTCAGAGTGTACAATAATGCATTACCAACGAAGAAGACTGTGGTAGGTTCAGTCCGTTCACAGAGTGTACAATAATGCATTACCAACGAAGAAGACTGTGGTAGGTTCAGTCCGTTCAGAGTGTACAATAATGCATTACCAACGAAGAAGACTGTGGTAGGTTCAGTCCGTTCAGTATACAATAATGCATTACCAACGAAGAAGACTGTGGTAGGTTCAGTCCGTTCACAGAGTATACAATACAATAATGCATTTCTAAAGACAGGATTAGTGGTAGAAACATGCAAGATATTATCTGGGGTAAAATCCTAGGCCATGCATAGAGAGGATGTTAGTAGAGAACGAGTTCAACTCGTAGGTAACATGCTAGGTATGGATTACTAGATCTGCACACGCAGTAGCATTTAACAGTCAACGGTTTATTTTTCTATTGTATTTTTTAATATTTTTTAATCATTTTACTCCTTTTCTTCCCATATTTTGTGATATCCAAATTGGTAGTTACAGTCTTGTCCCATCGCTGCAACTCCCGTACGGACTCTGGAGAGGTGAAACACAACCCTGCCAAGCCGCACTGCTTCTTGACACACTGCTCGCTTAACCCAGAAGCCAGCCGCACCAATGTGTCGGAGGAAACACTGTACAACTGGCGACCGTGTCAGCGTGCACTACGCCCGGCCCGCCACAGGAGTCACTAGAGCACGATGGGACAAGGACATCCCTGCCGGCCAAACCCTCCCCTAACCCGGACGACGCCTGGCCAATTGTGTGCCGCCTCATGGGTCTCCCGGTCGCGGCCGGCTGCAACACAGCCTGGGATCGAACCAGGATCTGTAGTGACACAGCTAGCACTGTGACGGAGTGTCTTACACCGCTGTGACACTCGAGAGACCCAAGTCAACGGTTTTAATATAGATTCTAGAGCTTTGATTCTGCACCAATCAGACGTGTCCTGGGAGTGAAATCATGCTACAAAAAATGATAAATAAATGAAATAAATGATAATTGATGTTTATGTTGTGGCCTACCTTCTGATGGGCACTATGTCCTGAACACACTGGTCTTTATGATAGCGGACAAACTGAGTGCAGGTCAGCCTGATCTCCTCTGGAACCACAGAGGGGGGCTCCTCCTCACTCTCCCTGCCCTGCCATAGGCTCACTAACCTGGGGGACAGGACACACACAGGCCCCTTAGAGGGCAGAACAACCACATCTTCTACAGCCACACTACCTGGCTCAGGCAAGTCTGACTTAGATCAGGCCTTGTGCTGACTTTGGGACAATACAACATACAGGAGGTGCTGATGTTGGGACAATACAACATACAGGAGGTGCTGATATTGGGACAATACAACATACAGGAGGAGGTGATGATGTTGGGACAATACAACATACAGGAGGTGCTGATGTTGGGGCAATACAACATACAGGAGGTGCTGATGTTGGGGCAATACAACATACAGGAGGTGCTGATGTTGGGACAATACAACATACAGGAGGTACTGATGTTGGGACAATACAACATACAGGAGGTGCTGATGTTGGGACAATATAACATACAGGAGGTGCTGATGTTGGGACAATACAACATACAGGAGGTGCTGATATTGGGACTATACAACATACAGGAGGTGCTGATGTTAGGACAATACAACGATGCACTATGCTCTCTGAAGTAAGTACCTAGTTCCTAGCTCACCTCTTCTTGAATGGCAGAATGATCAGATGCCTGTCCAGGCCAAAGATACCAAACGAAATGAAGCCCTGAGAAACATGAGAGGTAAAGTAAGCAACAGTAAAATCCCTTTCTATACTCATGATCTAATAGACACGAGAGCGTACCTGTCCATAGTTGGCCACAGCACAGAAGAACTGCAGCTCCAGGTACAGTCTACCAGGGTCCTGGTTGAACAACCACCATAGACAACTGGACAGGTTCTGAAAGACATGAGAGAGGGGGAATGAGAAGTGCACACTTCAGAGTTAACAAGTGCCGATTCAGGGAAGAGGTTTGAGATTGGAGTGAACTAGTGCACACTTCAGGGACAAGGGTAGGTAGAGAAAGGGGACACGGCCAAGCAATAAAAGAATAGAACAGTAGAACAGAATTGAACAGAACAGAATTGAACAGAGTAGAACAGAATAGAGTAGAACAGAATAGAATAGAGTAGAACAGAGTAGAATAGAGTAGAACAGAGTAGAATAGAGTAGAGTAGAGTAGAATAGAACAGAATAGAGTAGAATAGAGTAGAACAGAGTAGAATAGAGTAGAGTAGAATAGAGTAGAACAGAATAGAGTAGAACAGAATAGAGTAGAATAGAGTAGAACAGAATAGATTAGAACAGAATAGAGTAGAACAGAATAGAGTAGAACAGAATAGAGTAGAACAGAATTGAACAGAGTAGAACAGAGCAGAGCAGAATAGAACAGAATAGAGTAGAGTAGAATAGAACAGAACAGAATAGAGTAGAACAGAATAGAGTAGAACAGAATAGAGTAGAACAGAATAGAGTAGAACAGAATAGAACAGAGCAGAACAGAGTAGAGTAGAATGTAACAGAATAGAGTAGAACAGAATAGAGTAGAACAGAATAGAACAGAGCAGAACAGAGTAGAGTAGAATGTAACAGAATAGAGTAGAACAGAATAGAGTAGAACAGAATAGAGTAGAACAGAATAGAGTAGAACAGAGCAGAACAGAACCATAGATAACACTCACAGCCAGCAGGGAAACTATGAGGAGTAGACACAACAGGACATGTCTGACCAGCTGTCTGTCATCCTGGACCGGTGGACTACACGGCTGCTGCTGGGTTTCACACAGCGCCCCACACTGGCCTGGAGGGTACAGTACAACAAGTCAACAGGGTTGTATTCATTAGTGCACACCGTAGCAAAACGTTTTGCAACAGCATCACAGTCAACACAAGCCACAGTGGACACAACAGGTCAGCACGGCCCGAAGTATCAGCCCATAAACCTAGAACACAACTCCAACCAGAGCTGTAGTCATTCACGTTGTGTTCCTGTACCTGTTAGAGACGTGGGAGTGTCGTTCCTGGTGGCGCCATTGATCATGTCGGGCACGGGCTGTGTACAGCTACAACAGTCTGGGTGGAACACAACAACAACACACAGACACAGTTCTGAGTTAAATCAAACTACTCATGGTTTTTAACAATATGTTTAGGTTGGCAATTTAAGGTTTTACATACGAAATCCCCAGTAAACCAAAGCACCCAAGTTTACAGAACTAGAACAAACAATAATGTGTCTAGTGAGCTACCACTGTTGTTGCTGGTCTCTGGTGCTGAGGGCTCCAGTGGGGGGGTCTGGTCCTCCTGGTGTCCAGGGGGCCTCAGGTCCTCTATAGTACCTGTGTTGGAGGCTCTCTCCAGGGATTGGTAGTTCTGGTCCTCCTGGTGTCCAGGGGGCCTCAGGTCCTCTATAGTACCTGTGTTGGAGGCTCTCTCCAGGGATTGGTAGTTCTGGTCCTCCTGGTGTCCAGGGGGCCTCAGGTCCTCTATAGTACCTGTGTTGGAGGCTCTCTCCAGGACTTGGTAGTTCTGGTTCTCCTTGGTGCCCTGGCTGAGACCCATCAGAGAGAAACCACCTACCAAGATGCTGCAGGAGACTACTACTGCAGTACTGATGATCTGAGAGAGGGGAAAGAGAGAGCGGTAAACCTTTAGGACTGGCTCCAGATCTATGTGATGTGTAAAACCTTTAGGACTGGCTCCAGATCTATGTGATGTGTAAAACCTTTAGGACTGGCTCCAGATCTATGTGATGTGTAAAACCTTTAGGACTGGCTCCAGATCTATGTGATGTGTAAAACCTTTAGGACTGGCTCCAGATCTATGTGATGTGTAAAACCTTTAGGACTGGCTCCAGATCTATGTGATGTGTAAAACCTTTAGGACTGGCTCCAGATCTATGTGATGTGTAAAACCTTTAGGACTGGCTCCAGATCTATGTGATGTGTAAAACCTTTAGGACTGGCTCCAGATCTATGTGATGTGTAAAACCTTTAGGACTGGCTCCAGATCTATGTGATGTGTAAAACCTTTAGGACTGGCTCCAGATCTATGTGATGTGTAAAACCTTTAGGACTGGCTCCAGATCTATGTGATGTGTAAAACCTTTAGGACTGGCTCCAGATCTATGTGATGTGTAAAACCTTTAGGACTGGCTCCAGATCTATGTGATGTGTAAAACCTTTAGGACTGGCTCCAGATCTATGTGATGTGTAAAACCTTTAGGACTGGCTCCAGATCTATGTGATGTGTAAAACCTTTAGGACTGGCTCCAGATCTATGTGATGTGTAAAACCTTTAGGACTGGCTCCAGATCTATGTGATGTGTAAAACCTTTAGGACTGGCTCCAGATCTATGTTTAATTTTTTTAAATTTTATTTATTTCACCTTTATTTAACCAGGTAGGCTAGTTGAGAACACCTTTATTTAACCAGGTAGGCAAGTTGAGAACAAGTTCTCATTTACAATTGCGACCTGGCCAAGATAAAGCAAAGCAGTTCGACAGATACAACGACACAGAGTTACACATGGAGTAAAACAAACATACAGTCAATAATACAGTAGAAACAAGTCTATATACAATGTGAGCAAATGAGGTGAGAAGGGAGGTAAAGGCCATGATGGCAAAGTAAATACAATATAGCAAGTAAAACACTGGAATGGTAGTTTTGCAATGGAAGAATGTGCAAAGTAGAAATAAAAATAATGGGGTGCAAAGGAGCAAAATAAATAAATAAATAAAAATTAAATACAGTTGGGAAAGAGGTAGTTGTTTGGGCTAAATTATAGGTGGGCTATGTACAGGTGCAGTAATCTGTGAGCTGCTCTGACAGTTGGTGCTTAAAGCTAGTGAGGGAGATAAGTGTTTCCAGTTTCAGAGATTTTTGTAGTTCGTTCCAGTCATTGGCAGCAGAGAACTGGAAGGAGAGGCGGCCAAAGAAAGAATTGGTTTTGGGGGTGACTAGAGATATATACCTGCTGGAGCGTGTGCTACAGGTGGGAGATGCTATGGTGACCAGTGAGCTGAGATAAGGGGGGACTTTACCTAGCAGGGTCTTGTAGATGACATGGAGCCAGTGGGTTTGGCGACGAGTATGAAGCGAGGGCCAGCCAACGAGAGCGTACAGGTCGCAATGGTGGGTAGTATATGGGGCTTTGGTGATAAAACGGATTGCACTGTGATAGACTGCATCCAATTTGTTGAGTAGGGAGGCTATTTTGTAAATGACATCGCCAAAGTCGAGGATTGGTAGGATGGTCAGTTTTACAAGGGTATGTTTGGCAGCATGAGTGAAGGATGCTTTGTTGCGAAATAGGAAGCCAATTCTAGATTTAACTTTGGATTGGAGATGTTTGATATGGGTCTGGAAGGAGAGTTTACAGTCTAATCAGACACCTAAGTATTTGTAGTTGTCCACGTATTCTAAGTCAGAGCCGTCCAGAGTAGTGATGTTGGACAGGCGGGTAGGTGCAGGTAGCGATCGGTTGAAGAGCATGCATTTAGTTTTACTTGTATTTAAGAGCAATTGGAGGCCACGGAAGGAGAGTTGTATGGCATTGAAGCTTGCCTGGAGGGTTGTTAACACAGTGTCCAAAGAAGGGCCGGAAGTATACAGAATGGTGTCGTCTGCGTAGAGGTGGATCAGGGACTCACCAGCAGCAAGAGCGACCTCATTGATGTATACAGAGAAGAGAGTCGGTCCAAGAATTGAACCCTGTGGCACCCCCATAGAGACTGCCAGAGGTCCGGACAGCAGACCCTACGATTTGACACACTGAACTCTATCAGAGAAGTAGTTGGTGAACCAGGCGAGGAAATCATTTGAGAAACCAAGGCTGTCGAGTCTGCCGATGAGGATATGGTGATTGACAGAGTCGAAAGCCTTGGCCAGATCAATGAATACGGCTGCACAGTAATGTTTCTTATCGATGGCGGTTAAGATATCGTTTAGGACCTTGAGCGTGGCTGAGGTGCACCCATGACCAGCTCTGAAACCAGATTGCATAGCAGAGAAGGTATGGTGAGATTCGAAATGGTCGGTAATCTGTTTGTTGACTTGGCTTTCGAAGACCTTAGAAAGGCACGGTAGGATAGATATAGGTCTGTAGCAGTTTGGGTCAAGAGTGTCCCCCCCTTTGAAGAGGGGGATGACCGCAGCTGCTTTCCAATCTTTGGGAATCTCAGACGACACGAAAGAGAGGTTGAACAGGCTAGTAATAGGGGTGGCAACAATTTCGGCAGATAATTTTAGAAAGAAAGGGTCCAGATTGTCTAGCCCGGCTGATTTGTAGGGGTCCAGATTTTGCAGCTCTTTCAGAACATCAGCTGAATGGATTTGGGAGAAGGAGAAATGGGGAAGGCTTGGGCGAGTTGCTGTTGGGGGTGCAGTGCTGTTGTCCGGGGTAGGAGTAGCCAGGTGGAAAGCATGGCCAGCCGTAGAAAAATGCTTATTGAAATTCTCAATTATGGTGGATTTATCAGTGGTGACAGTGTTTCCTATCTTCAGTGCAGTGGGCAGCTGGGAGGAGTCTCCATGGACTTTACAGTGTCCCAGAACTTTTTCGAGTTAGTGTTGCAGGAAGCAAATTTCTGCTTGAAAAAGCTAGCCTTGGCTTTTCTAACTGCCTGTGTATAATGGTTTCTAGCTTCCCTGTGTGTGATGTGTAAAACCTTTAGGACTGGCTCCAGATCTGTAAAGTGTAGTCAACTCAGGGAGAACTATACAGTGGATCTGTATTCCAGTAAACTAAAATCACAGGTGGCCCCTTTCCTGAGCCCTGCCATAGAGGAAGGCAGAGTCTATTAGTATCAGGCATCCTCTCTCCTGAGCCCTGCCATAGAAGGCAGAGTCTATAGTATCAGGCATCCTCTCTCCTGAGCCCTGCCATAGAGGAAGGCAGAGTCTATAGTATCAGGCATCCTCTCTCCTGAGCCCTGCCATAGAAGGCAGAGTCTATAGTATCAGGCATCCTCTCACCTGAGCCCTGCCATAGAAGAAGGCAGAGTCTATAGTATCAGGCATCCTCTCTCCTGAGCCCTGCCATAGAAGGCAGAGTCTATAGTATCAGGCATCCTCTCACCTGAGCCCTGCCATAGAAGAAGGCAGAGTCTACAGTATCAGGCATCCTCTCTCCTGAGCCCTGCCATAGAAGAAGGCAGAGTCTACAGTATCAGGCATCCTCTCACCTGAGCCCTGCCATAGAAGAAGGCAGAGTCTACAGTATCAGGCATCCTCTCTCCTGAGCCCTGCCATAGAAGAAGGCAGAGTCTACAGTATCAGGCATCCTCTCTCCTGAGCCCTGCCATAGAAGAAGGCAGAGTCTACAGTATCAGGCATCCTCTCTCCTGAGCCCTGCCATAGAAGAAGGCAGAGTCTACAGTATCAGGCATCCTCTCACCTGAGCCCTGCCATAGAAGAAGGCAGAGTCTACAGTATCAGGCATCCTCTCACCTGAGCCCTGCCATAGAAGAAGGCAGAGTCTACAGTATCAGGCATCCTCTCTCCTGAGCCCTGCCATAGAAGAAGGCAGAGTCTACAGTATCAGGCATCCTCTCTCCTGAGCCCTGCCATAGAAGAAGGCAGAGTCTACAGTATCAGGCATCCTCTCTCCTGCCAGGAGCAGACCTCCAAGGATGAGGAACGGTATGCTGTGGAAGAGAACAACACTGTAAGGTTAGGTTTGAGGAACACAAACATACAATACACTGTTTCACACACACACACACACACACACACACACACACACACACAACGTACCCCCAGCCAAAGACCATGAAGACCCAAGGTGGAATCCTCAGAAAATTGTCCTTCTTGGTCAGAACCAAACAGAGAGGAATGAGACCTATAGTCAGACCCAGACAGAACCAAACAGAGAGGAATGAGACCTATAGTCAGACCCAGACAGAACCAAATAGAGAGGAATGAGACCTATAGTCAGACCCAGACAGAACCAAATAGAGAGGAATGAGAACTAAACAGAGAGGTACATACCAGATACAGTACAACATACCAGTCCAGACACACGGTACATACCAGTCCAGACACACGGTACATACCAGTCCAGACACACGGTACATACCAGTCCAGACACACGGTACATACCAGTCCAGACACACGGCACATACCAGTCCAGACACACGGCACATACCAGTCCAGACACACGGCACATACCAGTCCAGACACACGGTACATACCAGTCCAGACACACGGTACATACCAGTCCAGACACACGGCACATACCAGTCCAGACACACGGTACATACCAGTCCAGACACACGGCACATACCAGTCCAGACACACGGCACATACCAGTCCAGACACACGGTACATACCAGTCCAGACACACGGCACATACCAGTCCAGACACACGGCACATACCAGTCCAGACACACGGCACATACCAGTCCAGACACACGGCACATACCAGATACAGTACAACATACCAGTCCAGACACGCACGCGGTACATACCAGTCCAGACACGCGCACGGTACATACAAGTCCAGACACACGGTACATAACAGTCCAGACATGCGGCACATACCAGTCCAAACACACATGCGGTACATACCAGCCCAGACACACACGCGGTACATACCAGCCCAGACTCACACGCGGTACATACCAGACCAGACACGCGGCACATACCAGTCCAGACACACACGGTACATACCAGTCCAGACACACACGCGGTACATACCAGTCCAGACTCACACGCGGTACATACCAGTCCAGACTCACACGCGGTACATAACAGTCCAGACACGCTGCACATACCAGTCCAGACACACACACGGTACATACCAGTCCAGACACACACGCGGTACATACCAGCCCAGACTCACACACGGTACATACAAGTCCAGACACATGGTACATACCAGATACAGTACAACATACCAGTCCAGACACACACGCGGTACATACCAGTCCAGACACACACGCGGTACATACCAGTCCAGACACACGGTACATACCAGTCCAGACTCACACACGGTACATACCAGTCCAGACTCACACACGGTACATACCAGTCCAGACACACACGCGATACATACAAGTCCAGACACACGGTACATAACAGTCCAGACACACAAACGGTACATACCAGCCCAGACTCACACGTGGTACATACAAGTCCAAAGATGCGGTACATACCAGCCCAGACACACACACGGTACATACAAGTCCAGACACACGGTACATAACAGTCCAGACACGCTGCACATACCAGTCCAGACACACACACGGTACATACCAGTCCAGACACACACGCGGTACATACAAGCCCAGACTCACACACGGTACATACAAGTCCAGACACACGGTACATACCAGATACAGTACAACATACCAGTCCAGACACACACGTGGTACATACCAGCCCAGACTCGCACGCGGTACATACCAGCCCAGACTCACACACGGTACATACAAGTCCAGACACACAGTACATACCAGATACAGTACAACATACCAGTCCAGACACACACACGGTACATACCAGTCCAGACACGCATGGTACATACCAGTCCAGACACATACGGTACATACCAGTCCAGACACATGGTACATACCAGTCCAGACACATACTGTACATACCAGTCCAGACACGCATGGTACATACCAGTCCAGACACATGGTACATACCAGTCCAGACACATGGTACATACCAGTCCAGACATATGTGCTGTAGAGTGACCCATAGAGCAGTGTGAATGTCAACACCTGTCCCAAGATGTCCTCCTGCTTCACTACGAAGTTCCACAGGATCATACCGACACACACTAGGAACTACAGGGACAAGGAGAGACACATTACTATATATCACTTGTGTACAGTTGAATTCGGAAGTTTACATACATTTAAAAACGTCGTTTCACAATTCCTGACATTTAATCCTAGTATAAAACTCCCTGTCTAAGGTCAGTTAGGATCACCACTTTATTGTAAGAATGTAGAATGTCAGAATAATAGTAAAGAGAATGATTTATTTCAGTTTTTATTTCTTTCACATCCCCAGTGGGTCAGAAGTTTACATACAATCAATTAGTATTTGGTAGCATTGCCTTTAAATTGTTTAACTTGCGTCAAATGTTTCGAGTAGGATTGAGGTCAGGGCTTTGTGATGGCAACTCCAATCCCTCGACTTTGTTGTCCTTAAGCCATTTTGCCACAACTTTGGAAGTACGCTTGGGGTCATTGCCCATTTGGAAGACCCATTTGCGACCAAGCTTTAACTTCTGATGTCTTGAGATATTGCTTCAATATATCCACATAATTGTTTTTCCTCATGATGCCATCTATTTAGTGAAGTGCACCAGTCCCTCCTGCAGCAAAGCACCCCCACAACATGATGATGCCACCCCCGTGATTCACGGTTGGGATGGTGTTCTTCAGCATGCAAGCATCCCCCCTTTTCCTCCAAACATAACGATGGTCATTATGGCCAAACAGTTCTATTTTTGTTTCATCAGACCAGAGGACATTTCTTCAAAAAGTACGATCTTTGTCCCCATGTGAAGTTGCAAACCGTAGTCTGGCTTTTTTATGGCCGTTTTGGAGCAGTGGCTTCTTCCTTGCTGAGCGGCCTTTCAGGTTATGTCGATATAGGACTTGTTTTACTGTGGATATAGATACATTTGTACTTGTTTCCTGAAGGTGGCACCTTCAGGTTTTTGGAAATGGCTCCCATAATGAGCCAGACATGTGGAGGTCTACAATTGTTTTTCTGAGGTCTTGGCTGATTTTTTAAACATTTTCCCATGATGTCAAGCAAAGAGACACTGAGTTTGAAGGTAGGCCTTGACATACATCTACAGGTAAACCTCCAATTGACTCAAATTATGTCAATTAGCCTATCAGAAGCTTCTAAAGTCATGACAATTTTCAGGAATTTTCCAAGCTGTTTAAAGGCACAGTCAACTTAGTGTATATAAACTTCTGACCCACTGGAATTGTGATACAGTGAATTATAAGTTAAATAATCTGTCTGTAAACAATTGTTGGAAAAATTACTTGTGTCATGCACAAAGTAGATGTCCTAACCGACTTGCCAAAACTATAGTTTGTTAACAAGAAATTTGTGGTTGAAAAACGAGTTAATGACTCTAACCTAAGTGTATGTAAACTTCCGACTTCAACTGTATAGAATATAGAAAACATTATGTACAGTGCCTTCGTAAAGTATTCAGACCCCTTAACCTTTTCCACATTTTGTTAAGTTAGACTTATTCTAAAATGCATTCAATTCCATTTTTTCCTAATATATCGACACACAATAGCCCATAATGATAAAGTGAAAAACAGGTTTTTAGAAATGTTTGCAAATTTATTACAAATAAACTGAAATACCTTATTTACATAAGTCTTCAGACCCTTTGCTATGAGAAGCTAAATTGAGCTTAGGTGCATCTTGTTTCCATTGATCATCCTTGAGATGTGTCTACAACTTGATTGGAGTCCACCTGTGGTAAATTCAATTGATTTGACATGATTTGGAAAGGCACACACCTGTCTATATAAAGTCCCACAGATGACAGTGCATGTCAAAGCAAAAACCAAGCCTTGAGGTCAAAGGACTTATCAATGGAGCTCAGATAGGATTGTGTCGAGGCACAGATCTGGGGAAGGGTACCAAAACATGTCTGCAGCATTGAAGGGCCCTAAGAACACAGTGGCCTCCATCATTCTTAAATGGAAGAAGTTTGGAACCACCAAGACTCTTCCTAGAGCTGGCTGCTCAGTCAAACTAAGCAATCGGGGGAGAAGGGCCTTGGTCAGAAAGGTGACCAAGAACCCGAAGGTCACTATGACAGAGCTCCAGAGTTCCTCTGTGGAGGTGGGAGAACCTTCCAGAAGGACATCCATCTCTGCAACACTCCACCAATCAGGCCTTTATGGTAGAGTGGCCAGACAGAAGCCACTTCTCAGTAAAAGGCACATGACAGCTCGCTTGGAGTTTGTCAAAAGGCACCTAAAGATTCTCAGACCATGAGAAACAAGATTCTCTGGTCTAATGAAACCAGATTGAACACTTTGGCCTGAATGTCAAGCATCACCTCTGGAGGAAACCTGGCACCATCCCTACGGTGAAGCATGGTGGTGGTGGCATCACATCTGGAGGAAACCTGGCACCATCCCTACGGTGAAGCGTGGTGGTGGTAGTATCATGTCTGGAGGAAACCTGGCACCATCCCTACGGTGAAGCGTGGTGGTGGTAGTATCATGTCTGGAGGAAACCTGGCACCATCCCTACGGTGAAGCGTGGTGGTGGTAGTATCATGTCTGGAGGAAACCTGGCACCATCCCTACGGTGAAGCGTGGTGGTGGTAGTATCATGTCTGGAGGAAACCTGGCACCATCCCTACAGTGAAGCGTGGTGGTGGTAGTATCATGTCTGGAGGAAACCTGGCACCATCCCTACGGTGAAGCGTGGTGGTGGTAGTATCATGTCTGGAGGAAACCTGGCACCATCCCTACGGTGAAGCGTGGTGGTGGTAGCATCATGTCTGGAGGAAACCTGGCACCATCCCTACGGTGAAGAGTGGTGGTGGTAGCATCATGCTGTGGGGATGTTTTTCAGTGGCAGCGGCTGAGAGACTAGTCAGGATCGAAGGAAAGATGAACGGCGCAAAGCACAGAGAGATTCATGATGGAAACCTGCTCCAGAGCGCTCAGGACCTCAGACTGGGGGCGAAGGTTCACCTTCCAATAGGACAACGACCCTAAGCACACAGACAAGACAATGCAATAGTGGCTTCGGGACAAGTCTCTGAGATGTCCTTGAGTAGCCCAGCCAGAGCCCGGACTTGAACCCGATCTAACATCTCTGGGGAATCCTGAAAATAGCTGTGGTGCGATGCTCCCCATCCAACCTGACAGAGCTTGAGAGGATCTGCAGGGAAGAATGGGAGAAACTCCCCAAATACAGGTGTGCCATGTTTGTAGCGTCATCCCCAGAAGACTCAAGGCTGTAATCGCTGCCAACGGTGCTTCAACAAAGAACTGAATAAAGAGTCTGAATACTTATGGAAATGTGATATTTGCATTTGAGCTTTTTTTTTCTAAAAACGTCTTCTTTTCTAAACAGTTTTTGCTTTGTCATTATGGGGTATTGTGTGTAGATTGATGAGGCAAAAACATTTTTCATCCATTTTAGAATAAGGTTGTAATGTAACAAAATGTGGAACAAGTCAAGGGGTCTGAATACTTTCAGAATGTCCTGTATATGAAGGACATATGTAATAACCCTTTCAGAATGTACTGTATATGAAGGACATATGTAATAACCCCTTCAGAATGAACTGTATATGAAGGACATATGTAATAACCCTTTAGAATGTACTGTATATGAAATAACCCTTTCAGAATGTCCTGTATATGAAGGACATATGTAATAACCCTTTCAGAATGTCCTGTATATGAAGGACATATGTAATAACCCCTTCAGAATGTCCTGTATATGAAGGATATATATGTAATAACCCTTTCAGAATGTACTGTATATGAAGGATATATATGTAATAACCCTTTCAGAATGTCCTGTATATGAAGGACATATGTAATAACCCCTTCAGAATGTCCTGTATATGAAGGATATATATGTAATAACCCTTTCAGAATGTACTGTATATGAAGGACATATGTAATAACCCCTTCAGAATGTACTGTATATGAAGGATATATGAACTATCCCTTTCAGAATGTCCTGTATATGAAGGACATATGTAATAACCTGTGCCAGGAAGAGGTTCATAGAAAACATGTGTGGGAGCCTCTTGAACTTCTTACTGAGGAGAATGACAGCGATGGTCCACACCTACAAACACAAACACAATGTGTTTCAGTGTATCCAGTGTTTAAATACAGCTTGAACCCACTCAACTTGTCAAAAGTCTTTGCAGAGTAGATTAGAATTTTAAAAAGCCATTGGTATGAATTCTCTATCATTAAAGCTGCATTCTACACCATGGATACAGCAAGCCCTGATCAACACCATGGATACAGCAAGCCCTGATCAACACCATGGATACAGCAAGCCCTGATCAACACCATGGATACAGCAAGCCCTGATCAACACCATGGATACAGCAAGCCCTGATCAACACCATGGATACAGCAAGCCCTGATCAACACCATGGATACAGCAAGCCCTGATCAACACCATGGATACAGCAAGCCCTGATCAACACCATGGATACAGCAAGCCCTGATCAACACCATGGATACAGCAAGCCCTGATCAACACCATGGATACAGCAAGCCCTGATCAACACCATGGATACAGCAAGCCATGATCAACACCATGGATACAGCAAGCCATGATCAACACCATGGATACAGCAAGCCCTGATCAACACCATGGATACAGCAAGCCCTGATCAACACCATGGATACAGCAAGCCCTGATCAACACCATGGATACAGCAAGCCCTGATAAACACCATGGATACAGCAAGCCCTGATAAACACCATGGATACAGCAAGCCCTGATAAACACCATGGATACAGCAAGCCCTGATAAACACCATGGATACAGCAAGCCCTGATAAACACCATGGATACAGCAAGCCCTGATAAACACCATGGATACAGCAAGCCCTGATAAACACCATGGATACAGCAAGCCCTGATCAACACCATGGATACAGCAAGCCCTGATCAACACCATGGATACAGCAAGCCCTGATCAACACCATGGATACAGCAAGCCCTGATCAACACCATGGATACAGCAAGCCCTGATCAACACCATGGATACAGCAAGCCCTGATCAACACCATGGATACAGCAAGCCCTGATAAACACCTTGGATACAGCAAGCCCTGATAAACACCATTGATACAGCAAGCCCTGATAAACACCATGGATACAGCAAGCCCTGATCAACACCATGGATACAGCAAGCCCTGATCAACACCATGGATACAGCAAGCCCTGATGAACACCATGGATACAGCAAGCCCTGATAAACACCATGGATACAGCAAGCCCTGACCAACACCATGGATACAGCAAGCCCTGATCAACACCATGGATACAGTAAGCCCTGATAAACACCATGGATACAGCAAGCCCTGATAAACACCATGGATACAGCAAGCCCTGATCAACACCATGGATACAGCAAGCCCTGACCAACACCATGGATACAGCAAGCCCTGACCAACACCATGGATACAGTAAGCCCTGATAAACACAATGGATACGGCAAGCCCTGATCAACACCATGGAGTCAGTAAGCCCTGATAAACACCATGGAGTCAGCAAGCCCTGATCAACACCATGGATACAGCAAGCCCTGATCAACACCATGGAGTCAGTAAGCTATGATCAACACCATGGAGTCAGTAAGCCCTGATCAACACCATGGAGTCAGTAAGCCCTGATCAACACCATGGATACAGCAAGCCCTGATCAACACCATGGAGTCAGTAAGCTATGATCAACACCATGGAGTCAGTAAGCCCTGATCAACACCATGGAGTCAGTAAGCCCTGATCAACACCATGGAGTCAGCAAGCCCTGATCAACACCATGGAGTCAGCAAGCCCTGATGAACACCATGGATACAGTAAGCCCTGATCAACACCATGGATACAGTAAGCCCTGATCAACACCATGGATACAGTAAGCCCTGATCAACACCATGGATACAGTAAGCCCTGATCAACACCATGGATACAGTAAGCCCTGATGAACACCATGGAGTCAGTAAGCCCTGATGAACACCATGGATACAGTAAGCCCTGATGAACACCATGGAGTCAGTAAGCCCTGACCAACACCATGGATACAGTAAGCCCTGATCAACACCATGGATACAGTAAGCCCTGATCAACACCATGGATACAGTAAGCCCTGATGAACACCATGGAGTCAGTAAGCCCTGACCAACACCATGGAGTCAGTAAGCCCTGATCAACACCATGGATACAGCAAGCCCTGATGAACACCATGGATACAGTAAGCCCTGATGAACACCATGGATACAGCAAGCCCTGATCAACACCATGGATACAGCAAGCCCTGATCAACACCATGGATACAGCAAGCCCTGATCAACACCATGGATACAGCAAGCCCTGATAAACACCTTGGATACAGCAAGCCCTGATAAACACCATTGATACAGCAAGCCCTGATAAACACCATGGATACAGCAAGCCCTGATCAACACCATGGATACAGCAAGCCCTGATCAACACCATGGATACAGCAAGCCCTGATGAACACCATGGATACAGCAAGCCCTGATAAACACCATGGATACAGCAAGCCCTGACCAACACCATGGATACAGCAAGCCCTGATCAACACCATGGATACAGTAAGCCCTGATAAACACCATGGATACAGCAAGCCCTGATAAACACCATGGATACAGCAAGCCCTGATCAACACCATGGATACAGCAAGCCCTGACCAACACCATGGATACAGCAAGCCCTGACCAACACCATGGATACAGTAAGCCCTGATAAACACAATGGATACGGCAAGCCCTGATCAACACCATGGAGTCAGTAAGCCCTGATAAACACCATGGAGTCAGCAAGCCCTGATCAACACCATGGATACAGCAAGCCCTGATCAACACCATGGAGTCAGTAAGCTATGATCAACACCATGGAGTCAGTAAGCCCTGATCAACACCATGGAGTCAGTAAGCCCTGATCAACACCATGGATACAGCAAGCCCTGATCAACACCATGGAGTCAGTAAGCTATGATCAACACCATGGAGTCAGTAAGCCCTGATCAACACCATGGAGTCAGTAAGCCCTGATCAACACCATGGAGTCAGCAAGCCCTGATCAACACCATGGAGTCAGCAAGCCCTGATGAACACCATGGATACAGTAAGCCCTGATCAACACCATGGATACAGTAAGCCCTGATCAACACCATGGATACAGTAAGCCCTGATCAACACCATGGATACAGTAAGCCCTGATCAACACCATGGATACAGTAAGCCCTGATGAACACCATGGATACAGTAAGCCCTGATGAACACCATGGAGTCAGTAAGCCCTGACCAACACCATGGATACAGTAAGCCCTGATCAACACCATGGATACAGTAAGCCCTGATGAACACCATGGATACAGCAAGCCCTGATCAACACCATGGATACAGCAAGCCCTGATCAACACCATGGATACAGCAAGCCCTGATCAACACCATGGAGTCAGCAAGCCCTGATCAACACCATGGATACAGCAAGCCCTGATGAACACCATGGATACAGTAAGCCCTGATGAACACCATGGATACAGTAAGCCCTGATGAACACCATGGATACAGCAAGCCCTGATGAACACCATGGATACAGTAAGCCCTGATGAACACCATGGATACAGCAAGCCCTGATGAACACCATGGATACAGCAAGCCCTGATCAACACCATGGATACAGCAAGCCCTGATGAACACCATGGAGTCAGTAAGCCCTGACCAACCCCTTGCTTCAATCAGCTAAAGTCAGACAGGACCACACATGGAGGACAACCAAGCCTATTGAAAAGAGTGTCAAAGTCTGCCTTCTTCATTGGCCTTTCATGTAGAGAGAGCGAGAGAGATAGACAGAGAGAGACAGCGAGAGAAAAACAGAGAGAGACAGCGAGAGAGAAACAGAGAGAGACAGCGAGAGAGAAACAGAGAGAGACAGATAAGAACAGAAATAGAGAGACAGCGAGAGCAAAACAGAGAGAGAGAGAAAGAGAGAGAAACAGAGACAGAGAGAGTGAAACAGAGAGAGACAGATAAGAACAGAAATAGAGAGAGAGAAACAGAGAGACAGAGAGAGAGAGAAACAGAGAGACAGAGAGAGAGAGAAACAGAGAGAGACAGATAAGAACAGAAATAGAGAGAAACAGAGAAACAGAGAGAGAGAGAAACAGACAGAGAGAGAGAGAAACAGAGAGAGACAGACAGAGAGAAACAGAGAGACAGATAAGAACAGAAATAGAGAGAGAGAAACAGAGAGAGACAGATAAGAACAGAAATAGAGAGAGAGAAACAGAGAGAGAGAGAAACAGAGACAGACAGACAGAGAGAAACAGAGAGAGACAGAGAGAGAGAGAAAGAGAGAGACAGAGAGACAGAAACAGAGAGAGAGAAACAGAGAGAGACAGACAGAGAGAAACAGAGAGAGAGAAACAGATAAGAACAGAAATAGAGAGAGAGAAACAGAGAGAGACAGAGAGAGAGAGAAACAGAGACAGACAGACAGAGAGAAACAGAGAGAGACAGATAAGAACAGAAATAGAGAGAACCCTCACCAGTGCGACCAGGCTGACGATGCTGATGTTGAAGCTGACATTCTGCAGCTCAGTGACCAGTGGCTTGGGGTTCATCAGGGGGATGGTCAGGAGCCAGGCTGACACGTACATGATGGGGGCAGACAGGAACGTGCTGATCACCATCCCTGACGTCACCTACAGGAGGACAGACAGAGAGGTAGAGAGAGACATGTGTAAATACAAGCCTTGGCTGTCTAGAAAGGTGGCTATTAGCTAAGAAATTAAATATGAATTGATAATGTAATACTCGCCACTTCCAGCTCCATGTTGTACTGTGATGTGTGTGTGTGTGTGTTACCAACTCACCACTTCCAGCCCCATGTTGTACTGTGATGTGTGTGTGTGTGTATGTGTGTGACCAACTCACCACGTCCAGCTCCATGTTGTTCTGTGATGTGTGTGTGTGTGTGTGTTACCAACTCACCACTTCCAGCCCCATGTTGTACTGTGATGTGTGTGTGTGTGTGTATGTGTGTGACCAACTCACCACGTCCAGCTCCATGTTGTACTCTGATATGTGTGTGTGTGTGTGTGTGTGGTACCAACTCACCACGTCCAGCTCCATGTTGTACTGTGGTGTGTGTGTGTGTGGTACCAACTCACCACATCCAGCTCCATGTTGTACTGTGGTGTGTGTGTGTGTGGTACCAACTCACCACGTCCAGCTCCATGTTGTACTGTGGTGTGTGTGTGTGTGGTACCAACTCACCACGTCCAGCTCCATGTTGTACTGTGGTGTGTGTGTGGTACCAACTCACCACGTCCAGCTCCATGTTGTACTGTGGTGTGTGTGTGTGTGGTACCAACTCACCACGTCCAGCTCCATGTTGTACTGTGGTGTGTGTGTGTGTGGTACCAACTCACCACGTCCAGCTCCATGTTGTACTGTGGTGTGTGTGTGTGTGTGGTACCAACTCACCACATCCAGCTCCATGTTGTACTGTGATGTGTGTGTGTGTGTGTGTGTGTGTGTGTGGTACCAACTCACCACTTCCAGCTCCATGTTGTACTGTGATGTGTGTGTGTGTGTGTGTGTGTGTGTGGTACCAACTCACCACTTCCAGCTCCATGTTGTACTGTGATGTGTGTGTGTGTGGTACCAACTCACCACGTCCAGCTCCATGTTGTACTGTGGTGTGTGTGTGTGTGTGTGTGTGGTACCAACTCACCACGTCCAGCTCCATGTTGTACTGTGGTGTGTGTGTGTGTGTGTGTGTGTGTGTGTGTGTGTGTGTGTGTGTGTGTGTGTGTGTGTGTGTGTGTGTGTGTATGTTACCAACTCACCACTTCCAGCTCCATGTTGCACTGTGATGTGTGTATGTGTGTGGTACCAACTCACCACGTCCAGCTCCATGTTGTACTGTGGTGTGTGTGTGTGTTACCAACTCACCACGTCCAGCTCCATACTGTGATGTGATGTAATGTGTGTGTGTGTGTGGTACCAACTCACCACGTCCAGCTCCATACTGTGATGTGATCTAATGTGTGTGTGTGTGTGTGGGGTACCAACTCACCACGTCCAGCTCCATGTTGTACTGTGGTGTGTGTGTGTGTGGTACCAACTCACCACGTCCAGCTCCATGTTGTACTGTGATGCGTAGATGGCTACGCTGGGAGCAGGGGGGAACACCCCGTAGAGAAAGGCATAGTTGGACAGGCTGGAGTGGTTCAGACTGCTGCTGTTGGAACCTGTAGAGTCCAGCAGGTCGACCATGTCCTTACAGATGAGAGGCATCACCAGCCTACATAGGAGAGACAGACAACACTGTGTTAGGACACTAAGACAGTACCACTGGGACAGTACCACTAGGACAGGACCACTAGGACAGTACAGTACCACTAGGACAGTACAGTACCACTAGGACAGTACAACTAGGACAGTACCACTAGGACAGGACAGGACCACTAGTACAGGACCACTAGGACAGGACCACTAGGACAGGACCACTAGGACAGGACAGGACCACTAGTACAGGACCACTAGGACAGGACAGTACCACTAGGACAGGACCACTAGGACAGGACATTACCACTAGGACAGTACCACTAGGACAGTACAGGACCACTAGGACAGGACCACTAGGACAGGACCACTAGGACAGTACAGTACCACTCTGACAGTACCACTAGGACAGAACCACTAGGACAGGACAGTATCACTAGGACAGTACCACCAGGACAGAACCACTAGGACAGTACCACCAGGACAGAACCACTAGGACAGGACAGTATCACTAGGACAGTACCACCAGGACAGAACCACTAGGACAGGACAGTATCACTAGGACAGTACCACCAGGACAGAACCACTAGGACAGGACAGTATCACTAGGGCAGGACCACTAGGACAGGACCACTAGGACAGGACAGGACCACTAGGACAGGACCACTAGGACAGGACCACCAGGACAGTACCACCAGGACAGTACCACTAGGACAGTACAGTACCACTAGGACAGTACCACTAGGACAGTACCACTAGGACAGTACCACTAGGACAGTACCACTCTGACAGTACCACTAGGGCAGTACCACTAGGACAGGACAGCACCACTAGGACAGTACAGTACCACTAGGACAGTACAGTACACTAGGACAGTACCACTAGGGCAGTACAGTACCACTCGGACAGGACCACTAGGACAGTACCACTAGGACAGGACAGTACCACTAGGACAGGACAGTACCACTAGGACAGGACCACTAGGACAGTACAACTAGGACCACTAGGACAGTACAACTAGGACAGCACCACTAGGGCAGTACCACTAGGACAGTACCACTAGGACAGGACAGTACCACTAGGACAGGACAGTACCACTAGGACAGGACAGTACCACTAGGACACTAGGACAGTACAACTAGGACAGTACCACTAGGACAGGACAGTACCACTAGGATAGGACAGTACCACTAGGACAGGACAGTACCATTAAGACAGTACCACTAGGTCAGTACCACTAGGACAGGACAGTACCACGAGGACAGGACAGTACCATTAGGACAGTACCACTAGGACAGTACCACTAGGACAGTACCACTAGGACAGGACCACTAGGACAGTACAGTGCCATTAGGACAGTACCACTAGGACAGTACCACTAGGACAAGACCACTAGGACAGTACAGTACCACTAGGACAGGACCACTAGGACAGGACAGTACCACTAGGACAGAACCATTAGGACAGGACAGTACCACTAGGACAGGACAGTACCACTAGGACAGGACAGTACCACTAGGACAGGACAGTACCATTAGGACAGGACCACTAGGACAGTACCACTAGGACAGGACAGTACCACTACAACAGGACAGTACCACTACAACAGTACCACTAGGACAGTACCACACCACTAGGACAGTACCACTAGGACAGTACCACTAGGACATAACCATTAGGACAGTACCACTAGGACAGGACAGTATCACGAGGACAGGACCACTAGGGCAGGACAGTACCATTAGGACAGGACCACTAGGACAGTACAGTACCACTAGGACAGGACCACTAGGACAGGACAGTACCACTAGGACAGTACAGTACCACGAGGACAGTACCACTAGGACAGTACAGTACCACTAGGACAGGACAGGACCCTATTTACGACAGCAGTAATGCAGTTGTCAGCACCCTATCCATCCATTCCCACAGGGTAGGTTGATAACGACTTGAAGGAATGTCAGTTCTTGACATTTCTGTAACTCACAGTTTGGCAGTGATGAGCAGGATAAGGGCTACTCCAGTAGACCTGGTGAGTTTGGCCACCTGTCCCACCATAGATAGTCCCAGGTAGAAGAGAGCTGCTCCTCCGAAGGAGTTGGCCAGGCCATCCACAAACTCCTCCATCACAGCAGGGATCCTCTGGCCCAGGGCAAAGTGGGACACGATTCCGACCACCACCATGAACACTATCGGGTTCTTCAGTACCTATAAAATAGATTTGAATAAAAGTGGGACACAATGCCCACCAGCCACCACTGTATAGAAGAACACTTTACTGTCCACTTTCCTTACAGTCTACAAAAATGTGTCTTATTGCCGTTAACCCAACCCCCTAAGACACCCTGACACCATGTTTTAACCCAACCCCCTAAGACACCCTGACACCATGTTTTAACCCCCTAAGACACCATGTTAACCCAACCCCCTAAGATGCATCCTGACACCATGTTTTAACCCCCTAAGACACACCCCGACACCATGTTTTAACCCCCTAAGACACTCCCCGACACCATGTTTTAACCCCCTAAGACACTCCCCGACACCATGTTTTAACCCAACCCCCTAAGACACACCCCGACACCATGTTTTAACCCAACCCCCTAAGACACCATGTTAACCCAACCCCCTAAGACACATCCTGACACCATGTTTTAACCCAACCCCCTAAGACACCCCCTGACACCATGTTTTAACCCAACCCCCTAAGACACCATGTTAACCCAACCCCCTAAGACACACCCTGACACCATGTTAACCCAACCCAAGACACCCCCTGACACCATGTTTTAACCCAACCCCCTAAGACACCATGTTAACCCAACCCCCTAAGACACACCCTGACACCATGTTTTAACCCAACCCCCTAAGACACCATGTTTTAACCCAACCCCTAAGACACATCCTGACACCATGTTAACCCAACCCCCTAAGACACACCCTGACACCATGTTTTAACCCACCCCCCTAAGACACATCCTGACACCATGTTAACCCAACCCCCTTAGACACACCCTGACACCATGTTTTAACCCAACCCCCTAAGACACACCCTGACACCATGTTTTAACCCCCTAAGACACACCCTGACACCATGTTTTAACCCCCTAAGACACACCCTGACACCATGTTTTAACCCCCTAAGACACACCCTGACACCATGTTTTAACCCCCTAAGACACACCCTGACACCATGTTTTAACCCCCTAAGACACACCCTGACACCATGTTTTAACCCCCTAAGACACACCCTGACACCATGTTTTAACCCCTTAAGACACACCCTGACACCATGTTTTAACCCCCTAAGACACACCCTGACACCATGTTTTAACCCCCTAAGACACACCCTGACACCATGTTTTAACCCCCTAAGACACACCCTGACACCATGTTTTAACCCCCTAAGACACACCCTGACACCATGTTTTAACCCCCTAAGACACACCCTGACACCATGTTTTAACCCCCTAAGACACACCCTGACACCATGTTTTAACCCCCTAAGACACACCCTGACACCATGTTTTAACCCCCTAAGACACACCCTGACACCATGTTTTAACCCCTTAAGACACACCCTGACACCATGTTTTAACCCCCTAAGACACACCCTGACACCATGTTTTAACCCCCTAAGACACACCCTGACACCATGTTTTAACCCCCTAAGACACACCCTGACACCATGTTTTAACCCCCTAAGACACACCCTGACACCATGTTTTCTAGCCTTTATTATTCACTGTGATATTAAGATGTTTTTCCATTCTTATCACAGCTAGCTAACAGATACACAGATCCTTTCACTCTAATTTCTTTGTTACAAAATCCTACGTATTTACAATTTTTATTGAATGTTAAATATGTTCCTAGTCCAATAAAGAATAAAGCACCATTTAATGTCATTTGCAAAACAAAGAAAAAACTATTGATCACAGAAGAAAGCAAGATGAAATGACCTGCAGCAGCACCACTCTGACGATCTGCAACTTGCCCTGCTGTCTCTCTGGGTGGTCCTTCCACTTCTGGACCTCACAGAAGGCAAATCCTATGGGATTGAGGAACATCAGGGAGACAGGAGCCACCAGGTAGATGTACTGCAGGTACTCTGGATATGTGTTCCTGTACAGGGCGTCCACTGCAGGGACGGGGGGTGGCAGATGTTATTGTATGGTTTCCAAACCACTCCTCAGGGACTCCCAGATGTTCCAACAAATACAGAGCATTCGGAAAGTATTCAGACCCCTTCCATTTTTCCACATTTTGTTACGTTATTCTAAAATTGATTAAATTAAATGTTTTCCTCATCAATCTACACACAATACCCCATAATGACATCACAATACCCCATAATGACATTAC
This sequence comes from Oncorhynchus kisutch, assembly GCF_002021735.2. Lineage (NCBI taxonomy): Eukaryota > Metazoa > Chordata > Actinopteri > Salmoniformes > Salmonidae > Oncorhynchus > Oncorhynchus kisutch. Next base: position 5,587,136 of record NW_022261982.1, on the reverse strand, counting down.
AATACCCCATAATGACATTACAATACCCCATAATGACATTACAATACCCCATAATGACATTACAATACCCCATAATGACATTACAATACCCCATAATGACATTACAATACCCCATAATGACATTACAATACCCCATAATGACAAAGCGAAAAGAGGTTTTGATAAGTGTTTGCAAATGTATTAAAAATAAACAGAAATAAATTATTTACATAAGTATTCAGACCCTTTGCTATTAGACTATAAATTGAGCTCAGGTGCATCCTGTTTCCATTGATCATCTTTGAGCTGTTTCTACAACTTGGAAAGGCACACACCTGACTACGTAAAGGTCCCAGTTGACAGTGCATGTCAGAGCAAAAACCAAGCGGCACGTCTGGAAGAAACCTGAAACCATCCCTACGGTGAAGCGTGGTGGTGTCAGCATCATGTAGTGGGGATGTTTTTCAGCGGCAGGGACTGAGAGACTAGTCAGGATCGAGGGAAAGATGAACGGAGCAATGTACAGAGAGATCCTTAATGAAAACCTGCTCCAGAGCACTCATGACCTCAGATTGGGGCGAAGGTTCCCCTTCCAACAGGACAACGACCCTAAGCACACAGCCAAGACAACGCAGGTGTGGCTTAGGGAAAAGTCTCTGAATGTCTTTGAGTGGCCCAGCCAGAGCCCGGACTTGAACCCGATCGAACATGTCTGGAAAGACCTGAAAATAGCTGAGCTGCAATGCTCCCCATCCAACCAAGGAGAGAGCTTGAGAGGATCTGCAGAGAAGAATGGGAGAATCTCCCCAAGCTTGTAGCATGATACCCAAGAAGAGTCAAGGCTGTAATCACTGCCAAAGGTGCTTCAACAAAGAACTGAGTAGAGTCTGAATACTTATGGAAATGTGATAAATATATATTTTTTAATAAATGTGCAAAAAATGTCTAAACCTGTTTTTGCTTTGTCATTATGGGGTATTGTGTGTAGATTGATGACGGTAAAAACTATGTAATCAATTTTAGAATGAGACTGTAACGTAACAACGTGGAAATAGTGAAGGGGTCTGAATACTTTCAGAATGCACTGTGTGTGGAACGGCTGGGACTGTTTTGAGAAAGAGGTTGAACTTTCCAAAGAAAAATAAACTGGCCCTATTGTACTACGATCACATTCCAAAAGACAACTATCCTCACCAATGGGATACCCCAGGGCGAAATCGTTGCTCTGCGTAGCGAAGATGGAGTAGAGTCCTGCCTTGCTGTACCTGCTTTCCGGACTGGCCACCGCTAGCGTCAGAACACACACCAGGACGAACACCGACACCTTGGCTATCAGGATACTCCACAGGAACGACCAGATCACGTTATTAAAGTCCAACAGAACCATGTTCTTGAAGAGCAGCGCCGGGAGGGCGAATTTAGACACAAAGTTCCCTAATCCTTTAGCTTGACAGGAGGTGATTATGTCCGTCCTACCGGCGATGTATCCACACAGGATGATCCCAAAACACTCCAGGAGAGCCGGGAAGAGCTTGTCGATAGACATGGCTTGGGTGGAGGAGAGGGGATTGTGGGATATGTTCTTGCCATGGATGGCTACGTAGGTGTCCATGGTTGTTTTGTGGTTGTAGGAGCACTAAATTACTTCACCGATGGGAATATTTTCGATATCAGAGTACAGAACAGTCACGCTGGGCACCAGTTCAGGATAATACATCCGTAATGCCCTTGTTGAAACAATAATAATCGGTGAGTTGTAGTAGGATAAGTCATACACTTTTTTGGTTGTCAGAAAAACAAATGTAGTACCAAAGACCAATAGCGTTTCCTGACCAAGTGACAAGTCTAGGATAAAGTCCTGGCCCTACCAAGGAGAGGGTGAATCTGTTACGAGGAGTGCAGTGCTGATGACATGCATACCACAGATATTGCATTATAGCCTACTCCCAACTGTGCATTGAGACTGCTTTCAAAACTAGTCATGGGGGATTTCAGCATGTGAGGATTGACAGAGTTAACCTTTTATACGTGTAGCTCGTGATGTCTTAAACGATGCCAATTATTGGTTTTGGCGCTAGGTACTGTAGCTAGCTAAAGTTAGCATGCTATTCGTTGATAGTAACAGTTACATTAACGTCAGTTAGCTCGCGTGCTAAAAACATATTGCGAAAATACAACAAGATAAAAGCGTCATACCTTGCACATCTGGTAACGAGATATTGCATATTTAACATGCGATTGTCTTTTTTTTTTTTTATAAAAATGTAGCTATATAAACGTTAGTCTAACTCTTCCTATCTACTGCTGTTGACAGCTAGCTAACGGTAGTACAAACGCATGCTATTATCATTTGGCGTAAAGCTATTCGGGATCCTTGGCACGTCACGACATTGATGTTGGCCCAATTGAAGTTGACATGTAAAATGGTTAAGGTTAGAGTAAAGGTTATTATGTCCCAAGGATCTCGGATAGCACTAACAATTCTAATTTGTGGCCTTTCGTGCCATTGTTCATCAACGCCCTAAATTATGAGTGACAAACCAGGCATCCAATTGTCGCCAAAGTGTGTTGTTTCGAGGAGCTATACTCGGCTTTGATTGGGTGTGAACGCGACCGCACTCTGACGTTGGTAAGGGTCTCTCAAGAGGTCTGTATAATGCGAGTTAAGACCTGTCAATAAATCAATACATTTAGGTCAATAAATCAACGAATTAGTTAAGACTAGACACCTTTAAAATAGATACAAACCTAGAATACTCCACTCGTTGCATATCCCCCTAAAAAAAATGGATTCGATTCTAAAATAGTGTAGTTTGAGAGTGTTAGTGAAGCAACTAACGTCCTTTTATATTGTACGAGAACACAAGAAGTCTCAACTTCATTTACTTTATTTAGAAAATCCATTTGGAAATAGTTTGCTTTGTTTTACATTGAAAAGCATCAGGAAGAAAATACACTCAAAAAGGCAGAAACAAAAGCAGTTGAATGCATCAAAAAGAATAATCATATCTAAGTTCCCTTGAAGCCAAAGTGCATAAAGCACTCTGCAGTACCATTGTAAATGTCATAGGGAACTAATCTCCCGTGGGCAGTTTCTGCGTGTAGCTGACCCAACTACGCTATATTTGACTTCTGGGTTAACAGAGATAACTAGGGAACTAGAAACAGAATACATTCTGAAAGAAAAATGTCCCCATGAGGACCGTCATTCATTATGTCTGTCACCTGAGGAGGAACTAACACACAACTTTAATGGTCCTCTTTTTAAAACGTTCCATTTCTGCTGGATGTATCTGTCTGTTTGGTCCTAGGTAGTCTCCAATGCAAGTTGTTTCTATCTGTTTGGTCCTAGGTAGTCTCCAATGCAAGTTGTTTCTATCTGTTTGGTCCTAGGTAGTCTCCAATGCAAGTTGTTTCTGTCTGTTTGGTCCTAGGTAGTCTCCAATGCAAGTTGTATCTATCTGTTTGGTCCTAGGTAGTCTCCAATGCAAGTTGTTTCTGTCTGTTTGGTCCTAGGTAGTCTCCAATGCAAGTTGTTTCTGTCTGTTTGGTCCTAGGTAGTCTCCAATGCAAGTTGTTTCTGTCTGTTTGGTCCTAGGTAGTCTCCAATGCAAGTTGTTTCTGTCTGTTTGGTCCTAGGTAGTCTCCAATGCAAGTTGTTTCTGACTGTTTGGTCCTAGGTAGTCTCCAATGCAAGTTGTTTCTGTCTGTTTGGTCCTAGGTAGTCTCCAATGCAAGTTGTATCTATCTGTTTGGTCCTAGGTAGTCTCCAATGCAAGTTGTTTCTGACTGTTTGGTCCTAGGTAGTCTCCAATGCAAGTTGTTTCTGTCTGTTTGGTCCTAGGTAGTCTCCAATGCAAGTTGTATCTATCTGTTTGGTCCTAGGTAGTCTCCAATGCAAGTTGTTTCTATCTGTTTGGTCCTAGGTAGTCTCCAATGCAAGTTGTTTCTATCTGTTTGGTCCTAGGTAGTCTCCAATGCAAGTTGTTTCTATCTGTTTGGTCCTAGGTAGTCTCCAATGCAAGTTGTTTCTATCTGTTTGGTCCTAGGTAGTCTCCAATGCAAGTTGTTTCTATCTGTTTGGTCCTAGGTAGTCTCCAATGCAAGTTGTTTCTATCTGTTTGGTCCTAGGTAGTCTCCAATGCAAGTTGTTTCTATCTGTTTGGTCCTAGGTAGTCTCCAATGCAAGTTGTTTCTGACTGTTTGGTCCTAGGTAGTCTCCAATGCAAGTTGTTTCTATCTGTTTGGTCCTAGGTAGTCTCCAATGCAAGTTGTTTCTATCTGTTTGGTCCTAGGTAGTCTCCAATGCAAGTTGTTTCTATCTGTTTGGTCCTAGGTAGTCTCCAATGCAAGTTGTTTCTATCTGTTTGGTCCTAGGTAGTCTCCAATGCAAGTTGTTTCTATCTGTTTGGTCCTAGGTAGTCTCCAATGCAAGTTGTTTCTGACTGTTTGGTCCTAGGTAGTCTCCAATGCAAGTTGTTTCTATCTGTTTGGTCCTAGGTAGTCTCCAATGCAAGTTGTTTCTGTCTGTTTGGTCCTAGGTAGTCTCCAATGCAAATTGTTTCTGACTGTTTGGTCCTAGGTAGTCTCCAATGCAAGTTGTTTCTGTCTGTTTGGTCCTAGGTAGTCTCCAATGCAAGTTGTTTCTATCTGTTTGGTCCTAGGTAGTCTCCAATGCAAGTTGTTTCTATCTGTTTGGTCCTAGGTAGTCTCCAATGCAAGTTGTTTCTATCTGTTTGGTCCTAGGTAGTCTCCAATGCAAGTTGTATCTATCTGTTTGGTCCTAGGTAGTCTCCAATGCAAGTTGTTTCTGTCTGTTTGGTCCTAGGTAGTCTCCAATGCAAGTTGTATCTGTCTGTTTGGTCCTAGGTAGTCTCCAATGCAAGTTGTTTCTGTCTGTTTGGTCCTAGGTAGTCTCCAATGCAAGTTGTTTCTGTCTGTTTGGTCCTAAGTAGTCTCCAATGCAAGTTGTATCTGAGACACTGCCTCTGTGGGAAGAGACTACGTCCTAGTGCAGCCGACTGTCTTTGGTCAAACACACGTGCTCCTGCCATTCCCCCTCATTCTCTATTCAGAAATGCATATTATCGTCTTTACAGAACAGAGAAAACAATGAGGCCAAACATGGCACTTCTCTCTCACATCAGCATACAGCATATTTTGATCCATATTCACATCCTCCTTGCATACATTAAACACTTGCAAATTCTATGAGCAAAGCTCATTCATATCATAACTTCAGCATCATGTCTAACATTTTAATACATGTTAATGATTTACTTTCATAGGTCAAATATTAGATTGTCTCTCTGCAAGTGTTTCTGAGACAAGCTTGATGTTAATGTCAAGTAGCGGAGACGTCCCAGAGCTGTAGTACGGAAGCAGAAGATAACACTGTAACTGTATACAACAAAAATAGTCAAATAGATAACTTTAGAAAATAAAAACAAATTGTCCTTCCCAACAACTCAAATCATACTAAATTAAACTAACAACTGTCATGAGTGACGTTCTTTTTTTCTTTTCAAGGCATAAAGAAAACATTCAATTTTCACCTAAAAGTTCAATCAACGCATACTGTAACACACAAGCGTCCATTTTGTCTCTACCGTGTAAAACATGCCGTGAACTGCACAGGAACTGTATGGAGAAGTACCCTTTGATGGTTAGAATATTGTAACTGATATGCTATAGTTCGGTTGCTCTTTGGCGAAGACAGGCATCCGACACGACTGTTTCTCTTAACTCTCATAAAGATCCTTCATAATAATCCGGAATTGGAAGAAAAAAAAGGCACAGTGAAAAATGATAATAAAAGTATACAGTTTCAACACTACATAGTGGAGCAAAACCAAATGCATAGCCTAGAAAACAAGCCTCTGTTGTGACTTTGGTTGGTTTGGAGTGCTGTTCGTTAAATGAGAATATTCTGTCAACTCCAGGCAGAAACACATGGTTGCGTGAGTCCCACTGTAAATATGGTCCTTCCATGGAGGTGCTATAAGCCTCAGACAGAGGCAGTGGGAGTGACATACTTACATCCATGTCCTCTGAGGGAGAGGAGGGGAGGGGAGGGGAGGGGAGGGAGGGAGAGGAGGGAGAGGAGGGAGAGGAGGGAGAGGAGGGAGAGGAGGGAGAGAGGGAAGGAGAGGAGAGGAGAGGAGAGGAGGGGAGGGGAGGGGAGGGGAGGGGAGGGAGGGAGGGAGACATCCCAAAAACGAGCTCTTCACCTGGGGATAGGGGGTAGTGGGGGGGCACCCCTGGACTTTTTATCTGAACCTGGACAGGAACGAAGAGGAAAATAAGGTGGACATGTCAAGCAGGCTGTCAAGGACAGGAAGATACTCTGAAGGCTGGAAACATTCAGGAGGAAACAGATTTGGGACAAATCAATACATATAGAAAGCACTTTAGCGTTGCTATTTTTAAAGCACAGCGCAAGAATTTCAAAGTATTTGATGTGCATTTGACCCAGGTCTGGGAGGAAAGCCCTCGGTTCCTACCTCTGCCGTCAGTCTTGGACAACTTGCTGGGGTATGTCTTCTGACAGGACACGTAAGGCTCTGGGACAGGGAGGTCTGAGACAGGGTGGAACTGGAACCGGGCCTCCCACTCATCTGACAGAGAGAGAAACACAACTCTCAGCTAGGTCAATTAAAGACCTATATGGGTTCAAACCCGGGTCTTCTCTGCACCACAAAACTGTTAGCCCACTGAGCTGAAGCCAAGTCATTAGCAATGGGAGCTAAGGGCACATCAGGGAATAAGGTCTCAAGCAGGATTAATCATCATATGAATTCCTTCTGTTACACTCACCAATGTGTTGGTGATGGGAGTTCTGGAAGCCGTTGCCCATGGGAGGAGGTGGGGGAGGAGGGCCTCCTATTCCCGGTCGGTCTGGTGGGAGCGGTGGCCGTTGTCCCCCACGGGGCGGCTCTGCTCCCGGGCGGTTAGGAGGTGAAGGGACTGGGGATGACCTTATACTGCCTCCACGTGGACCTGAGGAGGGAGGGGGAGGGAGTGGGCCTGGGGGGAGAAGAGGTTACACCACAGAGTTCAATGCAACACTAGTTCTATATAATAGGATCATGTATATCATCGCTATAAGTCACATCATAGCTACAAACTACATTCCATCCAGTCTCAAAACACATACACGGTGTCCTGATGTCTGACCAAGCTGACCACAGAAAGGTTAACTATGTTTCTAGTTGCTAAGCTAACCCAAAAAGAGACAGTGGTCATCATTATATGACCTGAAGGCAGGCTGAAGGAAGCAGCATCCTTACCCGTCCGTCCTGGGGGGTTTTTACCCAGAGGGGGCGGCCTCTCACTGGGAGGGGGTGGCAGTGGTCCTGACCGGCCAGGTGGCAGCGCCGGCGAGTTGAGTGAAATGTTCCTCTGTGGTAGTCTGGGGGTGTGTTCGTCTCCTCCCGCAGGCGTTGGGGGCAGCAGTGGAGGGCCCGGTCTGCCAGGAGGGAGAGGGGGAGCTCCACCACCGCCGATGGAGGGCCGAGAGGAAGACGAGCTGGGGGGCTTGGAGTTGAAAGATGGTGGCGGTGGTCCATCTCTGGATATGGAGGACCGGTGGCCCCCCAGGGGTGGGGGTGGGGGCCAGGGGTCCTCTGAGGGTCTGCCAGGGTGGGGGGCTGGGGGTAGAGGGGGACGTCCACCACTGGGAACCGGAGGGGCCCCAAAGGAGGGTTTTGGCCCAGACGGGGCCCCTATAGGGCCAGGGGGAGGGGGCAAGCCTTGGTGTCTGCCTGCGAGGTTGGGAGGTGGAGGTGCCGGGGCTGAGCTGGGGATCCGGGCTCCTCCTGGAACAGGCGGGGTCCCTCGGCTCTGGAAGTTCTGGTTGGGCCGTGGGGTGTTGGGGATAGGGGGAGGGGGTCCGCCAGGGGTCTCTGGTCGCGGGGGGCCTGCCCGTCCCCTGGGGACGTCGGGGGCGCTGCTCCGGGGAAAGGCTGGGGCCCCTGAGAACCGTGGAGGGCCAGCGGAGGGGCCCCCACCACCAAACGGTCTGGGGCCTGAGGAACGGCCGCCTGGAGGTACCATGGGGGGCCTAGGGCCTCCTGTAGAAGCATGAGGGTTTCAAACATCACACACTTTGTCTAACATCATTTTGTCTTACATGGGGCTATGGTTAAAAACAACCAACCAACTAGTGCCCTCTATGCATTACAGAAATATATGTAGCCCTTGTCACCTAGTAGCTGGTGTGACTGTGAGACCAGGGGAGAATTGGGGTATAAGTTAGCGAGCCGCAACTCTCGATTAGCGAGCCAGTGTTTCTGCCATGGACGACGCATGTGGGCTGTGCTTGTGGCCAAGTTGTCAAACGTTTGGTCAGCAACTTTTGTTTATTTTTCTGTAAATGGTTTACAAGTAAATGACAGCTATGATTTGTATTGCAGTAACGTCTTCAACACTGTTGGGGGGGAAGCGGCTTGGAAACCGGTTGTAAACTGGGAACAGGGTACAGGGAACAGGGAACAGGGTACAGGGTACAGGGAACAGGGAACAGGGAACAGGGTACAGGGAACAGGGAACAGGGAACAGGGAACAGGGAACAGGGAACAGGGAACAGGGTATAGCACAGGAACTATGAAACGCTTTTAACAATGTAATATGAATGGTGTCTTTTTACTAATGTTGTGTATTTAATAAAGTATTTGAAGTTGTAATATTGATATTTTATAAAGGAGCCAGGGTTATAATTATTGTTTATATTTTTCAAAGAATTTTGTGTCCCTTATTAGGTAGTTTTTTTGGTTTGTCTCGTCCGCAAATGAGCTGGTATTCGGGCAAATGATTTGGGATTGCCCCTAGCAAGCGGACTAGTTTAATATTCTTTGTTATGGGTTTGTTTATATGTTGCGTCGCCCTTTCTGCAGAGTCCTCCGGGGCAGGCTGGTTTTAGAAGGGAACTCTTTGGTTAGAGAGCAAAGGCAAGTCGTATGAATTTACATGCGTGTTTTCACATACTAATATCACCAGTGTGTTATCATCTTACAAAGAGTGTTTAGTCATCAGTGTGTTATCATCTTACAAAGAGTGTTTAGTCACCAGTGTCATCTTACAAAGAGTGTTTAGTCACCAGTGTTATCTTACATAGAGTGTTTAGTCACCAGTGTTATCTTACAAAGAGTGTTTAGTCACCAGTGTTATCTTACAAAGAGTGTTTAGACACCAGTGTTATCTTACAAAGAGTGTTTAGACACCAGTGTTATCTTACAAAGAGTGTTTAGTCACCAGTGTTATCTTACAAAGAGTGTTTAGTCATCAGTATGTTATCATCTTACAAAGAGTGTTTGGTCACCAGTGTTATCTTACAAAGAGTGTTTAGTCATCAGTGTGTTATCATCTTACAAAGAGTGTTTAGTCACCAGTGTCATCTTACAAAGAGTGTTTAGTCACCAGTGTTATCTTACATAGAGTGTTTAGTCACCAGTGTTATCTTACAAAGAGTGTTTAGTCACCAGTGTTATCTTACAAAGAGTGTTTAGACACCAGTGTTATCTTACAAAGAGTGTTTAGTCACCAGTGTTATCTTACAAAGAGTGTTTAGTCACCAGTGTTATCTTACAAAGAGTGTTTAGTCACCAGTGTTATCTTACAAAGAGTGTTTAGTCATCAGTATGTTATCATCTTACAAAGAGTGTTTGGTCACCAGTGTTATCTTACAAAGAGTGTTTAGACACCAGTGTTATCTTACAAAGAGTGTTTAGTCACCAGTGTTATCTTACAAAGAGTGTTTAGTCACCAGTGTTATCTTACAAAGAGTGTGAATATACTTAATGTAAAGTGTTTACATGCAAGTCTTGGCATTACTTCTTGCCCTGCTGCTATCTATCCATAATGTATGTCTTCTATACCAGGGGTTCCCAAACTCCTTCACTCGTCCAGCACTGGGGAACTTCACTCCCCAAGGTCTGCAACACTAAGATGACGAGAGCAACTGATGATGCACTACCTAATTTTGTAATTGTGCCTTGTGCATTCCACAATTACAACTTTCAAGAGTACGTTTAAAGTTGGACTGAGTTACTTTTTGGGGGGCGGGGGGGGGGGGGGGGGCCCTGCCGACCCCCTCTGAGCCAGTGTGTCTCTGAAGTCATGCATTGTATTATTGTTTTGTTATGTAATAAACCTTGGCACTTTGGTCAACTCTGACAGACCTGTGATTGACTTGTCTTGAGGACCTCCCCTCGTGTAGAACAAGGTGGCGCAGTACAGTTTACATATAGCAACACATTACACTTGTTGAAGATAGTTATCATGGCTTAGCTCAAACACAGCTTACTAACCACATTAATACAACCTCTAGAGGCTGCTGCAGTACATTGTAGCATCTAGAGCCTGCTGCAGTACATTGTAGCATCTAGAGGCTGCTGCAGTACATTGTAGCCTCTAGAGCCTGCTGCAGTGCATTGTAGCCTCTAGAGGCTGCTGCAGTACATTGTAGCCTCTAGAGGCTGCTGCAGTACATTGTAGCCTCTAGAGGCTGCTGCAGTACATTGTAGCCTCTAGAGGCTGCTGCAGTACATTGTAGCCTCTAGAGGCTGCTGCAGTACATTGTAACCTCTAGAGGCTGCTGCAGTACATTGTAACCTCTTATTATAAACATGGATCATTACCGTTACTGTTCCCTCCTGAGGACCGAAGCTTGGGCATGCCTCCTGCAAAGAGACCTAGTACTGGTCCTCCTCCTCCGCCACCTCCTCCGCCACCTCCTCCACCTCCTCCTCCACCTCCTCCTCCACCTCCTCCTCCTCCACCTTTGGGTTCTGTGAAGAAAGGTATTCAAACTCTTTTCCTCCGGCACAAGACCATAGCCTTTGAAATCTAATTATCTGCAGAAGGCCTTTGTAGGTTTCAAGTAGCTTCCATATTTCCTAATGGTTAGACTGAGGAGGAGTACATTCTGAGTAAAGCCTTGAGAATACACAGCATCAGAGAACCCTTTACTCACTGTCAATGACGGGTTGACTCCTGTCATTGGTCACGGCCTTCTTCAGGCGAGCACCTTTTCCGATATCAGACAGTAAGGCGTTTCTTCCTTGTGCTTCATTCTTGCTGAGTGATGGCTTCTGTGTATTTGCCTGCGAATGTTGACAACATAAAACACAAACAAAGAAGCCAGTTAAGTAATATAGGAAATGATATAGTGTTACCTAGGACGACAACTTGCACAATCACATTGCCATGCTGGAAACGCTTCCTGTCACTACCACAAGGTGGCGTTATTGAACAAGGTCAAAACTGCACTGACCTAAGAAATTTCCCTTCAATCACTCATGACAGTGGGGGATGAGAGGTAATCTGACAGTGGGGGATGAGAGGTAATCTGACAGTGGGGGATGAGAGGTAATCTGACAGTGGGGGATGAGAGGTAATCTGACAGTGGGGGATGAGAGGTAATCTGACAGTGGGGGATGAGAGGTAATCTGACAGAAGGTGATGCTGTCTTCATCTAAGATTACATCTAAATTGAATGAATTTTGCATCGTCATGTTAACTCATATCAGTAGTTTCAATATAAGTAGGAGGTCTTTGGCGTGCTTACCACAGCGAAGGTTGGGGGTGGGGGAGGGGCAGGGGGTGGCGGGGGAGGAGGCATCTTATCTCTCTCTCTCTCTTCAGTTATTCTTCTACAGCTTCACCCCTGATGGAGAGAATACACACGATCCATCAAATACTTCCTAAATATCCACAAAACCAGTAGGCTTACAGATGCTATACACACAACCAGTAGGCTTACAGATGCTATACACACAACCAGTAGGCTTACAGATGCTATACACACAACCAGTAGGCTTACAGATGCTATACACACAACCAGTAGGCTTACAGATGCTATACACACAACCAGTAGGCTTACAGATGCTATACACACAACCAGTAGGCTTACAGATGCTATACACACAACCAGTAGGCTTACAGATGCTATACACACAACCAGTAGGCTTACAGATGCTATACACACAACCAGTAGGCTTACAGATGCTATACACATAACCAGTAGGCTTACAGATGCTATCCACACAACCAGTAGGCTTACAGATGCTATCCACACAACCAGTAGGCTTACAGATGCTATACACACAACCAGTAGGCTTACAGATGCTATACACACAACCAGTAGGCTTACAGATGCTATACACACAACCAGTAGGCTTACAGATGCTATACACACAACCAGTAGGCTTACAGATGCTATCCACACAACCAGTAGGCTTACAGATGCTATACACACAACCAGTAGGCTTACAGATGCTATCCACACAACCAGTAGGCTTACAGATGCTATCCACACAACCAGTAGGCTTACAGATGCTATCCACACAACCAGTAGGCTTACAGATGCTATCCACACAACCAGTAGGCTTACAGATGCTATCCACACAACCAGTAGGCTTACAGATGCTATCCACACAACCAGTAGGCTTACAGATGCTATCCACACAACCAGTAGGCTTACAGATGCTATCCACACAACCAGTAGGCTTACAGATGCTATCCACACAACCAGTAGGCTTACAGATGCTATCCACACAACCAGTAGACTTACAGATGCTATCCACACAACCAGTAGGCTTACAGATGCTATCCACACAACCAGTAGGCTTACAGATGCTATCCACACAACCAGTAGGCTTACAGATGCTATCCACACAACCAGTAGGCTTACAGATGCTATCCACACAACCAGTAGGCTTACAGATGCTATCCACACAACCAGTAGGCTTACAGATGCTATACACACAACCAGTAGGCTTACAGATGCTATACACACAACCAGTAGGCTTACAGATGCTATACACACAACCAGTAGGCTTACAGATGCTATACACACAACCAGTAGGCTTACAGATGCTATACACACACAACCAGTAGGCTTACAGATGCTATACACACACAACCAGTAGGCTTACAGATGCTATACACACAACCAGTAGGCTTACAGATGCTATACACACAACCAGTAGGCTTACAGATGCTATACACACAACCAGTAGGCTTACAGAGGCTATACACACAACCAGTAGGCTTACAGATGCTATACACACAACCAGTAGGCTTACAGATGCTATACACACAACCAGTAGGCTTACAGATGCTATACACACAACCAGTAGGCTTACAGATGCTATACACACAACCAGTAGGCTTACAGATGCTATACACACAACCAGTAGGCTTACAGATGCTATACACACAACCAGTAGGCTTACAGATGCTATCCACACAACCAGTAGGCTTACAGATGCTATACACACAACCAGTAGGCTTACAGATGCTATACACACAACCAGTAGGCTTACAGATGCTATACACACAACCAGTAGGCTTACAGATGCTATACACATAACCAGTAGGCTTACAGATGCTATACACATAACCAGTAGGCGTACAGATGCTATACACACAACCAGTAGGCTTACAGATGCTATACACACAACCAGTAGGCTTACAGATGCTATACACATAACCAGTAGGCTTACAGATGCTATCCACACAACCAGTAGGCTTACAGATGCTATACACACAACCAGTAGGCTTACAGATGCTATACACATAACCAGTAGGCTTACAGATGCTATACACACAACCAGTAGGCTTACAGATGCTATCCACACAACCAGTAGGCTTACAGATGCTATACACACAACCAGTAGGCTTACAGATGCTATACACATAACCAGTAGGCTTACAGATGCTATCCACACAACCAGTAGGCTTACAGATGCTATCCACACAACCAGTAGGCTTACAGATGCTATACACATAACCAGTAGGCTTACAGATGCTATACACACAACCAGTAGGCTTACAGATGCTATACACATAACCAGGCTGGACCACAACAAACCTTCAGAGACATGGGAAAACCAGTAGGCTTACAGATGCTATACACATAACCAGGCTGGACCACAACAAACCTTCAGAGACATGGGAAAACCAGTAGGCTTACAGATGCTACACACATAACCAGGCTGGACCACGACAAACCTTCAGAGACATGGGAAAACCAGTAGGCTTACAGATGCTATACACATAACCAGGCTGGACCACAACAAACCTTCAGAGACATGGGAAAACCAGTAGGCTTACAGATGCTATACACATAACCAGGCTGGACCACAACAAACCTTCAGAGACATGGGAAAACCAACACACACACACACACCTCTCCAACTGGGCACAGACGTCAGTTCAACATCTAGTTTTAATTTACATTTGGTTGAGTTGTTAACTAACATGAATTCAACATGAAATCTCACCATGTCATTGGATTAAGGTTAAAAGTTTGGTGAAAAAAAAAAATGAAATTCCCTGAAGTTGATGACTTCTTACAAAAGCAAACAGTTTTCCACTTTGATTCAATGTCATCACAATATATATATATTAATGACGTGGAAACAATGTTGATTCAACCAGTTTTTACCCAGTGGGCTTTCACCACAGTCCTTAGAGCTGTGTGACTGCAGACACATAATATTGTCTTTGCACAGAAATAACAGGATGTTTTGAAACAACTTGCAAAGTACATGAGCTATAAAACCACAAGGGAAACAATCTCATTGATCAAGAAACACTTCCTGGTACAGCAGACAGATGACAACCATCATCCAATCCAGGGATGTCCCCGGCTAAACAAAATGTTGGTCGACATGAAAGTCGTCTGTTCTTTTGATTGGTCAAAAAAATTTAAACGTGTATTTTTCCATACATACAGTTGAAGTCGGAAGTTTACATACACTTAGGTTGGAGTCATTAAAATTTGTTTTTCAACCACTTCACAAATTTCTTGTGAACAAACTATAGTTTTGCCAAGTCGGTTAGGACTACTACTACTAAGTCGGTTAGGACTACTACTACTTTGTGCATGGCACAAGTAATTTTTTCAACAATTGTTTACAGACAGATTATTTCACTGTATCACAATTCCAGTGGGTCAAAAGTTCACATACACTAAGTTGACTGTGCCCTTTAAACTGCTTGGAAAATTCCAGAAAATTATGTCATGGCTTTAGAAGCTTCGGATAGGCTAATTGACATAATTTGAGTCAATTGGAGGAGTACCTGTGGATGTATTTCAAGGCCTACCTTCAAACTCAGTGCCTCTTTGCTTGACATCATGGGAAAATCAAAAGAAATCAGCCAAGAACTCAGAAAAAAATTGTAGACCTCCACAAGTCGGATTCATCCTTGGGAGCAATTTCCAAACACCTGAAGGTACCAAGTTCATCTGTACAAACAATAGTACGCAAGTATAAATACCATGGGACCATGCAGCCGTCATACCGCTCAGGAAGGAGACGCATTCTGTCTCCTAGAGATGAACGTACTTTAGTGCGAAAAGTGCAAATCAATCCCAGAACAAAAGGACCTTGTGAAGATGCTGGAGGAAACGGGTACAAAAGTATCCATTTCCACAGTAAAACAAGTCCTATATCGACATAACCTGAAAGGCCGCCCAGCAAGGAAGAAGCCACAGCTCCAAAACGACCATAAAAAAGCCAGACTGTGGTTTGAAAATGCACATGGGGACAAAGATCATACTTTTTGGAGAAATGTCCCCTGGTCTGATGAATCAAAAATAGAACTGTTTGGCCATAATGATCATCATTATGTTTGGAGGAAAAAGGGCGAGGCTTGCAAGCTGAAGAACACCATCCCAAACATGAATCACGGTGGTGGCAGCATCATGTTGTGGGGGTGCTTTGCTGCAGGTGGGACTGGTGCACTTCACAAAATAGATGGCATCATGAGGGAGAAAAATAATGTGAACATATTGAAGCAACATCTCAAGACATCAGTCAGGAAGTTAAAGCTTGGTCGCAAATGGGTCTTCCAAATGGACAATGACACAAAACATACTTCCAAAGTTGTGGAAAAATGGCTTAAGGAAAACAAAGTCAAGGTATTGGAGTGGCCATCACAATGCCCTGATCTCAATCCCATAGAAAATTTGTGGTCAGAACTGAAAAAGCATGTGTGAGCAAGGAGGCCTACAAACCTGCTCAGTTACACCAGCTCTGTCAGGAGGAATGGGCCAAAATTCACCCAACTTATTGTGGGAAGCTTGTGGAAGGCTACCCGAAACATTTGACCCAAGTTAAAAAATGTAAAGGCAATGCTAACAAATACAAATTTAGTGTATGTAAACTTCTGACCCACTGGGAATGTGATGAAAGAAATAAAAGCTGAAATAAATCATTCTCTCTAGTATTATTCTGACATTTCATATTCTTAAAATAAAGTGGTGATCCTATCTGACCTAAGACAGGGAATTTTTACTTGGATTAAATGTGAATTGTGAAAAACTGAGTTTAAGTGTATTTGGCTAAGGTGTATGTAAACTTCCGACTTCAACTGTAGATACACCCTATGTTTGAATAAAATCAACTATATGCAGGCCACAGAGCTTGTCTGATGCTTTAAGCACTGTGATTAAAAATGAAGTCACACAAATTACTCAAGAGGGAGTTAGAGATCAATATAGCCTAAACAGAAGAAAAAGAAGAAAAACTGTTCCTGATCCTCCTCTTCTCTCCGATTCTGCCGTTACTCTCCTGAAGTTACCGGTAAGAGGCTACACCAGCGACCGTTAACCTTTTCCATGTGGAGTGCCAGGGTATCGTACCATTTCTACTGATCCGTTATGATTTATCATCTGCACATTTTTCGTGGAACAGTTCCATTCAATTTATAATAAAGTTTTCATATCTCAAAATAAATGTAGTGGTTAAATCAAAATGATATCTAAATGAAAATGATACCATTTTAAATATAACTTCTATTGCCATTGGTAATATGTAAAAACAACCTACATAAATCCAACAAATATACTACAGCCTACATGTAGAACATATCCTGATGAAAACAGATATCCTAGAAATCCCATTGGCTGTGCATGGACTGTCTGTAAGAAACATTGTACAACCATCAACTTGGTCCAGCCCAAAGCTGTGCATGGACTGTCTGTAAGAAACATTGTACAACCATCAACTTGGTCCAGCCCAAAGCTGTGCATGGACTGTCTGTAAGAAACATTGTACAACCATCAACTTGGTCCAGCCCAAAGCTGTGCATGGACTGTCTGTAAGAAACATTGTACAACCATCAACTTGGTCCAGCCCAAAGCTGTGCATGGACTGTCTGTAAGAAACATTGTACAACCATCAACTTGGTCCAGCCCAAAGCTGTGCATGGACTGTCTGTAAGAAACATTGTACAACCATCAACTTGGTCCAGCCCAAAGCTGTGCATGGACTGTCTGTAAGAAACATTGTACAACTATCAACTTGGTCCAGCCCAAAGCTTGTGCTAGCAAACTTGCAACATTGTATCAAATATTCTGGTCTGTCAGAGTTTCTGCACCAGTGAGCTCCAGACACACAGACAGAGCTGTAGGCTGTTTTGCGCAAGGGATAAGAAGTAATCAGGTAGGCCTATTTTATGATGTTTCCACCGGATCAGAGCATGACATTTTTCCCCCTTTTATGCTGAGTGGTTATCGAAAGAGAGCTGGGAATATTTTTCCAACAGGCTAGGTGCACGTCCTTACTCAAGATTGACAGGAGCACTCCAAACAAAAGACAATGAATAAATTGACAACTCGTAAATGGTGTAGCCTAGGTTGTACACTCTACAAACAATGTGTCCACTCCTACAATGGCAATGGTAAGACTGTAATAATAATATATTGAATGCATTACCGTAACCAAACAAACATTGTAGATTAGAAATTGTGGGAATTAACGGTAGGCTAAATGTACTACTGGTGATAGTGGTGTGCCATCCCCTCCGCAATGGACTAGTCCACCCAGACAGACAATGGACTAGTCCACCCAGACAGACAATGGACTAGTCCACCCAGACAGACAATGGACTAGTCCACCCAGACAGGCAATGGACTAGTCCACCCAGACAGGCAATGGACTAGTCCACCCAGACAGGCAATGGACTAGTCCACCCAGACAGGCAATGGACAATGGACTAGTCCACCCAAACAGGCAATGGACAATGGACTAGTCCACCCAAACAGGCAATGGACAATGGACTAGTCCACCCAGACAGACAATGGACTAGTCCACCCAGACAGGCAATGGACTAGTCCACAGAGACAGGCAATGGACTAGTCCACCCAGACAGGCAATGGACTAGTCCACCCAGACAGGCAATGGACTAGTCCACCCAGACAGGCAATGGACTAGTCCAGCCAGACAGGCAATGGACTAGTCCACCCAGACAGACAATGGACTAGTCCAACCCTAGACAGGCAATGGACTAGTCCACCCACAGAGACAATGGACTAGTCCACCCACAGAGACAATGGACTAGTCCACCCACAGAGACAATGGACTAGTCCACCCACAGAGACAATGGACTAGTCCACCCACAGAGACAATGGACTAGTCCACCCAGACAGGCAATGGATTAGTCCACTCAAACAGGTGTAAATCAGACAGGTGTCTTGTGTTGCTATAAAAAAAATATATATATTTTATAAATATAAACGCAACATGTAAAGTGTTGGTCCCATGTTTCATGAGGTGAAATAAAAAAATCCCAGAAATGGTCAATTTGCACAAAAAGCTCATTTCTAGCTAAATGTTGTGTGCAAATGTGTTTACATGCCGTGTTAGTGAGCATTTATCCTTTACGAAGATAATCCATCAACCTGAAAGGTGTGGCATATCAAGAAGCTGATTAAACAGCATGATCATTACACAGGTGCACCTTGTGCTGGGGACAATAAAATGCCACTTTAAATGGTGCAGTTTTCGGGTCTGAGGAATATTTCTCTCTGTAATAAAACTACATTTTTGGGGGAAACTCATTCTGATTGGCTGGGCCTGGCTCCCCAGTGGAGGGGCCTATGCCCTCCAAGGCCCACCCATGGCTGCACCCCTGCTCAGTCATGTGAAATCCATAGATGAGGGCCTAATGAATTAACTTCAATTGACTGTGTCCGAGGGCCTTCAAAAGGGGGGCCCCGCCAGTTCCCCATCCCTGTTATAGACTAGCCCAGTCCATATACATGTGTTTGGCATTCGTAATAGACTAGCCCAGTCCATATACATGTGATTGGCATTCGTAATAGACTAGCCCAGTCCATATACATGTGATTTGCATTAGTTACCAGTCAACGAGAGAGAGAGAGAGAGAGAGAGAGAGAGAGAGAGAGAGAGAGAGGTGACAGTTTCAGCTGCAGAGGCCTCTATCTTCCTGTCAATGTGGTCAACAGGAAGACCTGACACGAAAGAGACCCAACCCACCGCCATCCTGTCTCTACATCCCCTCTCTCTCCATCTCTCTAAAGCAGCACCCTTCTATCTCATAAGATCTCTCTACATCGCAGCACCTCGCTCTCTCTCTCTAAGGCAGCACCTCGCTCTCTCTCTATAAGGCAGCACCTTGCTCTCTCTCTCTCTCTCTCTCTCTCTAAGGCAGCACCTCGCTCGGGCTCTCTCTCTAAGGCAGCACCTTGCTCTCTCTCCCTCTCTCTCTAAGGCAGCACCTCGCTCGCGCTCTCTCTCTAAGGCAGCACCTTGCTCTCTCTCTCTCTAAGGCAGCACCTTGCTCTCTCTCTCTAAGGCAGCACCTTGCTCTCTCTCTCTCTCTCTAAGGCAGCACCTTGCTCTCTCTCTCTAAGGCAGCACCTTGCTCTCGCGCTCTCTCTCTAAGGCAGCACTTCGCTCGCGCTCTCTCTCTAAGGCAGCACCTCGCTATCTCTAAGGCAGCACCTCTCTATCTCTAAGGCAGCACCTCGCTATCTCTAAGGCAGCACCTTGCTCTCTCTCTCTCTCTCTAAGGCAGCACCTCGCTCTCTCTCTCTCTAAGGCAGCACCTTGCTCTCTCTCTCTAAGGCAGCACCTTGCTCTCGCGCTCTCTCTCTAAGGCAGCACCTCGCTCGCGCTCTCTCTCTAAGGCAGCACCTCGCTATCTCTAAGGCAGCACCTCTATCTCTAAGGCAGCACCTCGCTATCTCTAAGGCAGCACCTTGCTCGCGCTCTCTCTCTCTAAGGCAGCACCTCGCTATCGCTCTCTCTAAGGCAGCACCTCGCTATCTCTAAGGCAGCACCTTGCTCTCCCTCGCTCTCTCTCTAAGGCAGCACCTCGCTATCTCTAAGGCAGCACCTTGCTCGCGCTCTCTCTCTCTAAGGCAGCACCTCGCTATCGCTCTCTCTAAGGCAGCACCTCGCTATCTCTAAGGCAGCACCTTGCTCTCCCTCGCTCTCTCTCTAAGGCAGCACCTCGCTATTAATCTTGACCATTTCTTTGGATTCCTCATGTCTTACTTATTGTTAGGAAGAAAAGGTTTGGTCCAAATCGGATGTTAGGTACTACATTTAAAAAAATGACCAATTTGGATGCAATCAATTAGCTTAATTTCTCAGAGATCAAATGATATTTCAATAATGTAATGTTGCTGGAATGCTAGTCTTATCTGTTTCTAACAGATTTCAGAACAATCTGAGATGAGGTTTGTTGAAATCCTCTCCCTTGTGCTTTTTGTGGTGGTACGACCCTCCCTAATCTCTCAGCCCACCTCTTGATGACTTCAACACCCTCTGATAGGAACAGAGAGCAGTAGTGGAGGCCCATCTCTCCTCTCCAGCTCTCTGTAAGCCAGCGGGACACTGCGGTAGCCAGAACAGCTGACCCTGTCCTTGAGATAACAACATGATACCGCCACCTGTCCTCTAAACCACTGCATTCCAGTGTTCCATTCCAGTGTTCCATTCCAGTGTTCCATTCCAGTGATGTTTGGGATGCTGAAACTGTCCTACCCAGAGACACTTGACCCTCAGCTGGATCAGGTTGACATTATTGTTTCAGGGTTGGGGGAAGATGCCATCTAGCACAATGTTCAGTCAATAAAGGAAGGATATGAGGAGTCCGAAAAGTATTTCATGAACTGAAAATTACCCATATTAGTTTCAATGCCGATTTTGAAACTGACAACATGGCTATATGGAGAAGTGTTCAACAACAAGACCTTTGCAGACTTTACGTTGGATTCAGTCTTTTACAATTATCACGTCACACTGTGTGATGTTAACGAATTAAAATGTTAAATGTCAACCTGGCCAGATTGTAAGATTTTGCTTCTGTCGTCACATTCTGCGATTGGCTTGAGAGGCGATATCAGTAGACCTAGGCTACATTAACCACAGTGGTGTGTTTGATCTGCACCTGTGTCAGCACCAGCAGTGCTAGCCTCACTCTATGCTTATGAGCAGACCTTGGCCCTGTCACACTGAACGAGCAGGCCTCAACCCTGTCACACTGAACGAGCAGACCTTGACCCTGTCACACTGAACGAGCAGACCTCGACCCTGTCACACTGAACGAGTAGACCTCGACCCTGTCACACTGAACGAGCCAAGACGTAGTGGTACTGAACCAGCAGACCTCGACCCTGTCACACTGAACGAGCCAAGACGTAGTGGTACTGAACCAGCATGCCTCAACCCTGTCACACTGAACGAGCCAAGACGTAGTGGTACTGAACCAGCAGGCCTCAACCCTGTCACACTGAACGAGCAGACCTCAACCCTGTCACACTGAACGAGCAGACCTCAACCCTGTCACACTGAACGAGCAGACCTCAACCCTGTCACACTGAACGAGCAGACCTCAACCCTGTCACACTGAACGAGCAGACCTCAACCCTGTCACACTGAACGAGCAGACCTCAACCCTGTCACACTGAACGAGCAGACCTCAACCCTGTCACACTGAACGAGCCAAGACGTCTGACAATTGTTTATGTTTAATTGTTTTCCTACGACGTTCACATTTTGTGGGCAAAATAGTACAGTCTGCAAAGGCATTAAGGAAGCATATTAAAATGACATAACCTTCAGAGATGTGCAACCCAACTGCACTAAAGGCAATCTGGACAACACACACCTCTACACTACTCCTCATTGTTTAGCGATGAGCACCACTGACATGCACACACCCCCCCCCCCCACCTCTACACTACTCCTCATTGTTTAGCGATGAGCACCACTGACATGCACCCCCCCCACCCCACCCCACACCTCTACACTACTCCTCATTGTTTAGCGATGAGCACCACTGACATGCACCCCCCCCACCCCCCACCTCTACACTACTCCTCATTGTTTAGCGATGAGCACCACTGACATGCACCCCCCCCACCCCCCACCTCTACACTACTCCTCATTGTTTAGCGATGAGCACCACTGACATGCACCCCCCCCACCCCCCACCTCTACACTACTCCTCATTGTTTAGCGATGAGCACCACTGACATGCACCCCCCCCACCCACCCCCACCCACCCCACCCCACACCTCTACACTACTCCTCATTGTTTAGCGATGAGCACCACTGACATGCACCCCTCCAGCTAATATTAGAAAAATAGCTTCCCACAATGGAGACATTGATATCAGTGCCACAAGCAGAGAGCCACGGGACTGGAAGAAGATACATGGCCTGAGACCATGGATGACACACCACATCATCCCTAGTGGGCCTGGCCAGCTCTTAAACATCTCCAGGCATTTATAGGAATGAAGCAGATAACACACACACACACACACACACACACACACACAGAGAGAGAGAGAGAGAGAGAGAGAGAAGTGAGCGAGAGAGAAAAACCCCAGAGAATCTACTCCAGGCAAAAGGAAAGGCAGATGATTCAGCTGTAGAGAGAACCACATGGCTACTGCTGGCTACTCAGACGTTCTCACAGTCACAACCCCATGTTTGTTTACATGTTGTTTCTCTGGAACTATAATGACTATGTAAACAACAACAGGGTTGTGTGAACAACTACTGGACCGGACTCCTCTGTTTTCATTCTGGTCGACTCTACCCTGCAGCCCTGGTTTCTGCTAGCCTGGAAAACCAGGCTCTCTGCATTGTGTCCCGCCAACCCCTCTTTACGCTACTGCTACTCTCTGTTCATCATATATGCATAGTCACTTAATCCATATCTACATGTACATACTACCTCAATCAGCCTGACTAACCGGTGTCTGTATATAGCCTCGCTACTGTTTATAGCCTCGCTACTGTATATAGCCTCGCTACTGTATATAGCCTCTCTACTGTATATAGCCTCGCTACTGTATATAGCCTCGCTACTGTATATAGCCTCGCTACTGTTTATAGCCTCTACTGTATATAGCCTCGCTACTGTATATAGCCTCGCTACTGTATATAGCCTCGCTACAGTATATAGCCTCGCTACTGTATATAGCCTCGCTACTGTTTATAGCCTCGCTACAGTATACAGCCTCGCTACTGTTTATAGCCTCTCTACTGTATATAGCCTCGCTACTGTACATAGCCTCGCTACTGTATATAGCCTCGCTACAGTATATAGCCTCGCTACTGTTTATAGCCTCGCTACTGTATATAGCCTCGCTACTGTTTATAGCCTCGCTACAGTATACAGCCTCGCTACTGTATATAGCCTCGCTACTGTATATAGCCTCGCTACTGTTTATAGCCTCGCTACTGTATATAGCCTTGCTACTGTTTATAGCCTCTACTGTATATAGCCTCGCTACTGTACATAGCCTCGCTACTGTACATAGCCTCGCTACAGTTTATAGCCTCGCTACAGTATATAGCCTCGCTACTGTTTATAGCCTCGCTACTGTTTATAGCCTCGATACTGTATATAGCCTCGCTACTGTTATAGCCTCGCTACTGTTTATAGCCTCGCTACTGTATATAGCCTTGCTACTGTTTATAGCCTCTACTGTATATAGCCTCGCTACTGTACATAGCCTCGCTACTGTACATAGCCTCGCTACAGTTTATAGCCTCGCTACTGTATATAGCCTCGATACTGTATATAGCCTCGCTACTGTATATAGCCTCGCTACTGTATATAGCCTCGCTACTGTTTATAGCCTCGCTACTGTATATAGCCTCTCTACTGTATATAGCCTCTCTACTGTATATAGCCTCGCTACTGTATATAGCCTCTCTACTGTATATAGCCTCTCTACTGTATATAGCCTCTCTACTGTATATAGCCTCTACTGTATATAGCCTTGCTACTGTTTATAGCCTCGCTACTGTATATAGCCTCGCTACTGTATATAGCCTCGCTACTGTATATAGCCTCGCTACTGTTTATAGCCTCGCTACTGTTACAGCCTCGCTACTGTATATAGCCTCGCTACAGTATATAGCCTCTCTACTGTATATAGCCTGTCTTTTTACTGTTGTTTTATTTCTTTACCTACCCATTGTTCACCTTGCACAGTTTTTGCACTATTGGTTTGAGCCTGTAAGTAAGCATTTCACTGTAAGGTGTCTACACCTGTTGTATTCGGCGCACGTGACAAATAAACTTTGATTTGATTTGAAACTACCACTAGTCAGAATGATATTCCAGGCTAAGGTTTCTCCTGCTGAGAGATCTTCAGAGGGGATTCCAGGCTAAGGTTTCTCCTGCTGAGACATCTTCAGAGGGGATTCCAGGCTAAGGTTTCTCCTGCTGAGACATCTTCAGAGGGGATTCCAGACTAAGGTTTCTCCTGCTGAGACATCTTCAGAGGGGATTCCAGGCTAAGGTTTCTCCTGCTGAGACATCTTCAGAGGGGATTCCAGACTAAGGTTTCTCCTGCTGAGACATCTTCAGAGGGGATTCCAGGCTAAGGTTTCTCCTGCTGAGACATCTTCAGAGGGGATTCCAGGCTAAGGTTTCTCCTGCTGAGACATCTTCAGAGGGGATTCCAGGCTAAGGTTTTCCTGCTGAGACATCTTCAGAGGGGATTCCAGGCTAAGGTTTCTCCTGCTGAGACATCTTCAGAGGGGATTCCAGGCTAAGGTTTCTCCTGCTGAAAGGGTTGACCCAGAGAGACATACACTGTCTAGAGAGTAAACATTGCGTCCAGGGTTTGGGTTGGACTGGAGCCTGGTCAGTGATGGGTTGGACTGGAGCCTGGTCAGTGATGGGTTGGGGTTAGAGCCTGGTCAGTGATGGGTTGGACTGGAGCCTGGTCAGTGATGGGTTGGACTGGAGCCTGGTCAGTGATGAGGTTGGGGTTGGACGAGCCAGGTCAGTGATGGGTTGGGGTTGGAGCCTGGTCAGTGATGGGTTGGACTGGAGCCTGGTCAGTGATGAGGTTGGGGTTGGAGCCTGGTCAGTGATGGGTTGGACTGGAGCCTGGTCAGTGATGAGGTTGGGGTTGGACGAGCCAGGTCAGTGATGGGGTTGGACTGGAGCCTGGTCAGTGATGGGGTTGGACTGGAGCCTGGTCAGTGATGGGGTTGGACTGGAGCCTGGTCAGTGATGGGGTTGGACTGGAGCCTGGTCAGTGATGGGGTTGGACTGGAGCCTGGTCAGTGATGGGGTTGGACTGGAGCCTGGTCAGTGATGGGGTTGGACTGGAGCCTGGTCAGTGATGGGGTTGGACTGGAGCCTGGTCAGGGTGGGGTTGGACTGGAGCCTGGTCAGGGATGAGGTTGGACTGGAGCCTGGTCAGTGATGGGGTTGGACTGGAGCCTGGTCAGTGATGGGGTTGGACTGGAGCCTGGTCAGTGATGGGGTTGGACTGGAGCCTGGTCAGGGTGGGGTTGGACTGGAGCCTGGTCAGGGATGAGGTTGGACTGGAGCCTGGTCAGTGAAGGGGTTGGGCTGCTGCTAGCGACACATGACTCCTCCTGTGGGACTGTGGACACTTTGAAGTAGCACAAGTAGGACACACATGCGGGCTCGCATATACAAACACACATGCTTCAGTTTAGAATGGCTACTACTCTTTGATCCTCCCGACAACCCCCCGCGCCGAGGTACCTCATCAGGGTTAGCAGCAGCGACACTTAGTAAAAACACACACACCACCACTAGCAGTTATATAGGTGAATAAACAGACTGGAGACAACAACACCACCACTAGCAGTTATATAGGTGAATAAACAGACTGGAGACAACAACACCACCACTAGCAGTTGTAGAGGTGAATAAACTGACTGGAGACAACAACACCACCACTAGCAGTTGTAGAGGTGAATAAACTGACTGGAGACAACAACAACACCACTAGCAGTTATTGAGGTGAATAAACTGACTGGAGACAACAACACCACCACTAGCAGTTGTAGAGGTGAATAAACTGACTGGAGACAACAACACCACCACTAGCAGTTATAGAGGTGAATAAACTGACTGGAGACAACAACACCACCACTAGCAGTTGTAGAGGTGAATAAACTGACTGGAGACAACAACACCACCACTAGCAGTTGTAGAGGTGAATAAACTGACTGGAGACAACAACACCACCACTAGCAGTTGTAGAGGTGAATAAACTGACTGGAGACAACAACACCACCACTAGCAGTTATTGAGGTGAATAAACTGACTGGAGACAACAACACCACCACTAGCAGTTGTAGAGGTGAATAAACTGACTGGAGACAACAACACCACCACTAGCAGTTATAGAGGTGAATAAACTGACTGGAGACAACAACACCACCACTAGCAGTTGTAGAGGTGAATAAACTGACTGGAGACAACAACACCACCACTAGCAGTTGTAGAGGTGAATAAACTGACTGGAGACAACAACACCACCACTAGCAGTTGTAGAGGTGAATAAACTGACTGGAGACAACAACACCACCACTAGCAGTTGTAGAGGTGAATAAACTGACTGGAGACAACACCACCACTAGCAGTTATAGAGGTGAATAAACTGACTGGAGACAACACCACCACTAGCAGTTGTAGAGGTGAATAAACTGACTGGAGACAACAACACCACCACTAGCAGTTGTAGAGGTGAATAAATAGACTGGAGACAACAACAACACCACTAGCAGTTATAGAGCTGAATAAACAGACTGGAGACAACAACACCACCACTAGCAGTTATAGAGGTGAATAAACAGACTGGAGACAACAACACCACCACTAGCAGTTGTAGAGGTGAATAAACAGACTGGAGACAACAACACCACCACTAGCAGTTGTAGAGGTGAATAAACAGACTGGAGACAACAACACCACCACTAGCAGTTGTAGAGGTGAATAAACAGACTGGAGACAACAACACCACCACTAGCAGTTATAGAGGTGAATAAACTGACTGGAGACAACAACACCACCACTAGCAGTTGTAGAGGTGAATAAACTGACTGGAGACAACAACACCACCACTAGCAGTTATAGAGGTGAATAGAGGTGAATAAACTGACTGGAGACAACAACACCACCACTAGCAGTTATAGAGGTGAATAAACTGACTGGAGACAACAACAACACCACTAGCAGTTGTAGAGGTGAATAAACAGACTGGAGACAACAACACCACCACTAGCAGTTATAGAGGTGAATAAACTGACTGGAGACAACAACAACACCACTAGCAGTTATAGAGGTGAATAAACAGACTGGAGACAACAACACCACCACTAGCAGTTATAGAGGTGAATAAACTGACTGGAGACAACAACAACACCACTAGCAGTTGTAGAGGTGAATAAACTGACTGGAGACAACAACACCACCACTAGCAGTTATAGAGGTGAATAAACTGACTGGAGACAACAACACCACCACTAGCAGTTATAGAGGTGAATAAACAGACTGGAGACAACAACACCACTAGCAGTTATAGAGGTGAATAAACAGACTGGAGACAACAACACCACCACTAGCAGTTGTAGAGGTGAATAGAGGTGAATAAACAGACTGGAGACAACAACACCACCACTAGCAGTTGTAGAGGTGAATAAATAGATTGGAGACAACAACAACACCACTAGCAGTTATAGAGGTGAATAAACTGACTGGAGACAACAACACCACCACTAGCAGTTGTAGAGGTGAATAAATAGACTGGAGACAACAACAACACCACTAGCAGTTATAGAGCTGAATAAACAGACTGGAGACAACAACACCACCACTAGCAGTTATAGAGGTGAATAAACAGACTGGAGACAACAACACCACCACTAGCAGTTGTAGAGGTGAATAAACAGACTGGAGACAACAACACCACCACTAGCAGTTGTAGAGGTGAATAAACAGACTGGAGACAACAACACCACCACTAGCAGTTGTAGAGGTGAATAAACAGACTGGAGACAACAACACCACCACTAGCAGTTATAGAGGTGAATAAACTGACTGGAGACAACAACACCACCACTAGCAGTTGTAGAGGTGAATAAACTGACTGGAGACAACAACACCACCACTAGCAGTTATAGAGGTGAATAGAGGTGAATAAACTGACTGGAGACAACAACACCACCACTAGCAGTTATAGAGGTGAATAAACTGACTGGAGACAACAACAACACCACTAGCAGTTGTAGAGGTGAATAAACAGACTGGAGACAACAACACCACCACTAGCAGTTATAGAGGTGAATAAACTGACTGGAGACAACAACAACACCACTAGCAGTTATAGAGGTGAATAAACAGACTGGAGACAACAACACCACCACTAGCAGTTATAGAGGTGAATAAACTGACTGGAGACAACAACAACACCACTAGCAGTTGTAGAGGTGAATAAACTGACTGGAGACAACAACACCACCACTAGCAGTTATAGAGGTGAATAAACTGACTGGAGACAACAACACCACCACTAGCAGTTATAGAGGTGAATAAACTGACTGGAGACAACAACACCACCACTAGCAGTTATAGAGGTGAATAAACAGACTGGAGACAACAACACCACTAGCAGTTATAGAGGTGAATAAACAGACTGGAGACAACAACACCACCACTAGCAGTTGTAGAGGTGAATAGAGGTGAATAAACAGACTGGAGACAACAACACCACCACTAGCAGTTGTAGAGGTGAATAAACTGACTGGAGACAACACCACCACCACTAGCAGTTGTAGAGGTGAATAAACTGACTGGAGACAACAACACCACCACTAGCAGTTATAGAGGTGAATAAACAGACTGGAGACAACAACACCACCACTAGCAGTTGTAGAGGTGAATAGAGGTGAATAAACTGACTGGAGACAACAACACCACCACTAGCAGTTGTAGAGGTGAATAGAGGTGAATAAACTGACTGGAGACAACAACACCACCACTAGCAGTTATAGAGGTGAATAAACTGACTGGAGACAACAACACCACCACTAGCAGTTATAGAGGTGAATAAACAGACTGGAGACAACAACACCACCACTAGCAGTTGTAGAGGTGAATAGAGGTGAATAAACTGACTGGAGACAACAACACCACCACTAGCAGTTGTAGAGGTGAATAGAGGTGAATAAACTGACTGGAGACAACAACACCACCACTAGCAGTTGTAGAGGTGAATAGAGGTGAATAAACTGACTGGAGACAACAACACCACCACTAGCAGTTGTAGAGGTGAATAGAGGTGAATAAACTGACTGGAGACAACAACACCACCACTAGCAGTTGTAGAGGTGAATAGAGGTGAATAAACTGACTGGAGACAACAACACCACCACTAGCAGTTATAGAGGTGAATAAACTGACTGGAGACAACAACACCACCACTAGCAGTTATAGAGGTGAATAAACAGACTGGAGACAACAACACCACCACTAGCAGTTGTAGAGGTGAATAGAGGTGAATAAACTGACTGGAGACAACAACACCACCACTAGCAGTTGTAGAGGTGAATAAACTGACTGGAGACAACAACACCACCACTAGCAGTTGTAGAGGTGAATAGAGGTGAATAAACTGACTGGAGACAACAACACCACCACTAGCAGTTGTAGAGGTGAATAAACTGACTGGAGACAACAACACCACCGTTCACCATTAAGGTTCTACTTTAATTCAGGGAAAGTATTCTCAAAGCATTTATGCCAACAGTTGTTAAAGGAATAGCAATACCGGAGAGACCATAGTGGCAGAGTAGAGGACATCCGGTGGCTTTGCCAAAAACATCCCCCCTCCCCACGGGCCCTGTTGTACCTAACAGGGATGTGGGTGGGATTAGGTAGAAGGCTGGATGCTTCTCTCACAGAACTGGACTGTAGAATACAGCAGTGTGTGTGTGTGTGTGTGTGTGTGTGTGTGTGTGTGTGTGTGTGTGTGTCTGGGCAGAGAGAAACCGTGCTGAGTAGCTAAGCTAACATCCTGTATGGGACGTTCGCTAGAGTAGAGTTATGTGTCAATGCTGACCCACACAGGGGAGACTTTAAATAAACCCCTCTAGTACATTACCAGACGTTCCTAGAATAAGGGAAGAGGAAGGCCACTTCCCACAACTTCCACACTGAGGTAATTAGTCTACGGTAGAGGTCATCAACCTTTTCTGAGTCAAGATCACATTGAGTCAAAATGAAAGCCGGGATCTACCGCTCAGAGATCTACCACTCAGAGATCTACCCCTCAGAGATCTACCCCTCAGAGATCTACCCGCTCAGAGATCTACCCCTCAGAGATCTACCCTCTCAGAGATCTACCCCTCAGAGATCTACCGTTCAGAGATCTACCCTCTCAGAGATCTACCCTCTCAGAGATCTACCCTCTCAGAGATCTACCCCTCAGAGATCTACCCTCTCAGAGATCTACCCCTCAGAGATCTACCCCTCAGAGATCTACCCTCTCAGAGATCTACCGTTCAGAGATCTACCCTCTCAGAGATCTACCGCTCAGAGATCTACCCCTCAGAGATCTACCCTCTCAGAGATCTACCCTCTCAGAGATCTACCCTCTCAGAGATCTACCCCTCAGAGATCTACCCCTCAGAGATCTACCCTCTCAGAGATCTACCGTTCAGAGATCTACCCTCTCAGAGATCTACCCTCTCAGAGATCTACCCTCTCAGAGATCTACCCCTCAGAGATCTACCCCTCAGAGATCTACCCCTCAGAGATCTACCCCTCAGAGATCTACCCTCTCAGAGATCTACCCTCTCAGAGATCTACCGTTCAGAGATCTACCCTCTCAGAGATCTACCCCTCAGAGATCTACCCTCTCAGAGATCTACCTCTCAGAGATCTACCCTCTCAGAGATCTACCCCTCAGAGATCTACCCTCTCAGATATATACCCTCTCAGAGATCTACCCTCTCAGAGATCTACCCCTCAGAGATCTACCCCTCAGAGATCTACCCGCTCAGAGATCTACCCGCTCAGAGATCTACCCTCTCAGAGATCTACCCTCTCAGAGATCTACCCGCTCAGAGATCTACCCGCTCAGAGATCTACCCGCTCAGAGATCTACCCGCTCAGAGATCTACCCTCTCAGAGATCTACCCCTCAGAGATCTACCCTCTCAGAGATCTACCCTCTCAGAGATCTACCGTTCAGAGATCTACCCTCTCAGAGATCTACCCTCTCAGAGATCTACCCTCTCAGAGATCTACCCTCTCAGAGATCTACCCCTCAGAGATCTACCCCTCAGAGATCTACCCCTCAGAGATCTACCCCTCAGAGATCTACCCTCTCAGAGATCTACCGTTCAGAGATCTACCCTCTCAGAGATCTACCCCTCAGAGATCTACCCTCTCAGAGATCTACCGTTCAGAGATCTACCCTCTCAGAGATCTACCCCTCAGAGATCTACCCTCTCAGAGATCTACCCTCTCAGAGATCTACCCTCTCAGAGATCTACCGTTCAGAGATCTACCCTCTCAGAGATCTACCCTCTCAGAGATCTACCCCTCAGAGATCTACCCCTCAGAGATCTACCCCTCAGAGATCTACCCTCTCAGAGATCTACCGTTCAGAGATCTACCCTCTCAGAGATCTACCCCTCAGAGATCTACCCTCTCAGAGATCTACCGTTCAGAGATCTACCCTCTCAGAGATCTACCCTCTCAGAGATCTACCCCTCAGAGATCTACCCTCTCAGATATATACCCTCTCAGAGATCTACCCTCTCAGAGATCTACCCTCTCAGAGATCTACCCTCTCAGAGATCTACCGCTCAGAGATCTACCGCTCAGAGATCTACCCTCTCAGAGATCTACCCTCTCAGAGATCTACCGTTCAGAGATCTACCCTCTCAGAGATCTACCCTCTCAGAGATCTACCCCTCAGAGATCTACCCTCTCAGAGATCTACCCTCTCAGAGATCTACCCTCTCAGAGATCTACCCCTCAGAGATCTACCCCTCAGAGATCTACCCCTCAGAGATCTACCCCTCAGAGATCTACCCTCTCAGAGATCTACCGCTCAGAGATCTACCCTCTCAGAGATCTACCCTCTCAGAGATCTACCCTCTCAGAGATCTACCCCTCAGAGATCTACCCCTCAGAGATCTACCCGCTCAGAGATCTACCGCTCAGAGATCTACCCTCTCAGAGATCTACCCTCTCAGAGATCTACCCTCTCAGAGATCTACCCTCTCAGAGATCTACCCTCTCAGAGATCTACCCTCTCAGAGATCTACCCGCTCAGAGATCTACCCTCTCAGAGATCTACCCTCTCAGAGATCTACCCGCTCAGAGATCTACCCTCTCAGAGATCTACCCTCTCAGAGATCTACCCCTCAGAGATCTACCCCTCAGAGATCTACCGCTCTGATTTTGTTTTTTTAAACATAACTTCAAAAACACAAGTCTTTGCAACATGAAGCAGTTAAACACAGTTCTGTAACAATGAGGTTTGTTCAGTAGCTACAGGCCCAATACATTATCACTGCATATTGGCTATGCTTGATTTGCCCTACCAATGTTGTTCTTCCACTTAGAAATTATATTTCAACATTTGAGGTACTGTAGATGACCACACTGGTAATAGATGATTGGTTGTATTACTTGTGAGGCACAGCTGAGTGATCGTAATCATTTACTTCCTCTTTGTTGTATTGGACTGATTGCCTGCATCGATTGGCCAGCGGACCTCCACTCATCACTGTAAAACGCTCCCTGAAACACTTCTGCGAGCAGGCCTTTCTAATCGACCTGGCCGGGGTATCCTGGAAGGATATTGATCTCATCCCGTCAGTAGAGGATGCCTGGATATTTTTTTTTTTAAATGCCTTCCTAACCATCTTAAATAAACATGCCCCATTCAAGAAATTTAGAACCAGGAACAGATATAGCCCTTGGTTCTCCCCAGACCTGACTGCCCTTAACCAACACAAAAACATCCTATGGCGTTCTGCATTAGCATCGAACAGCCCCCGTGATATGCAGCTGTTCAGGGAAGCTAGAAATCATTATACACAGGCAGTTAGAAAAGCCAAGGCTAGCTTTTTCAAGCAGAAATTTGCTTCCTGCAACACTAACTCAAAAAAGTTCTGGGACACTGTAAAGTCCATGGAGAATAAGAACACCTCCTCCCAGCTGCCCACTGCACTGAAGATAGGAAACACTGTCACCACTGATAAATCCACCATAATTGAGAATTTCAATAAGCATTTTTCTACGGCTGGCCATGCTTTCCACCTGGCTACTCCTACCCCGGACAACAGCACTGCACCCCCAACAGCAACTCGCCCAAGCCTTCCCCATTTCTCCTTCTCCCAAATCCATTCAGCTGATGTTCTGAAAGAGCTGCAAAATCTGGACCCCTACAAATCAGCCGGGCTAGACAATCTGGACCCTTTCTTTCTAAAATTATCTGCCGAAATTGTTGCCACCCCTATTACTAGCCTGTTCAACCTCTCTTTCGTGTCGTCTGAGATTCCCAAAGATTGGAAAGCAGCTGCGGTCATCCCCCTCTTCAAAGGGGGGGACATTCTTGACCCAAACTGCTACAGACCTATATCTATCCTACCGTGCCTTTCTAAGGTCTTCGAAAGCCAAGTCAACAAACAGATTACCGACCATTTCGAATCTCACCATACCTTCTCTGCTATGCAATCTGGTTTCAGAGCTGGTCATGGGTGCACCTCAGCCACGCTCAAGGTCCTAAACGATATCTTAACCGCCATCGATAAGAAACATTACTGTGCAGCCGTATTCATTGATCTGGCCAAGGCTTTCGACTCTGTCAATCACCATATCCTCATCGGCAGACTCGACAGCCTTGGTTTCTCAAATGATTGCCTCGCCTGGTTCACCAACTACTTCTCTGATAGAGTTCAGTGTGTCAAATCGGAGGGTCTGCTGTCCGGACCTCTGGCAGTCTCTATGGGGGTGCCACAGGGTTCAATTCTTGGACCGACTCTCTTCTCTGTATACATCAATGAGGTCGCTCTTGCTGCTGGTGAGTCCCTGATCCACCTCTACGCAGACGACACCATTCTGTATACTTCCGGCCCTTCTTTGGACACTGTGTTAACAACCCTCCAGGCAAGCTTCAATGCCATACAACTCTCCTTCCGTGGCCTCCAATTGCTCTTAAATACAAGTAAAACTAAATGCATGCTCTTCAACCGATCGCTACCTGCACCTACCCGCCTGTCCAACATCACTACTCTGGACGGCTCTGACTTAGAATACGTGGACAACTACAAATACTTAGGTGTCTGGTTAGACTGTAAACTCTCCTTCCAGACCCATATCAAACATCTCCAATCCAAAGTTAAATCTAGAATTGGCTTCCTATTTCGCAACAAAGCATCCTTCACTCATGCTGCCAAACATACCCTTGTAAAACTGACCATCCTACCAATCCTCGACTTTGGCGATGTCATTTACAAAATAGCCTCCAATACCCTACTCAACAAATTGGATGCAGTCTATCACAGTGCAATCCGTTTTATCACCAAAGCCCCATATACTACCCACCATTGCGACCTGTACGCTCTCGTTGGCTGGCCCTCGCTTCATACTCGTCGCCAAACCCACTGGCTCCATGTCATCTACAAGACCCTGCTAGGTAAAGTCCCCCCTTATCTCAGCTCGCTGGTCACCATAGCATCTCCCACCTGTAGCACACGCTCCAGCAGGTATATCTCTCTAGTCACCCCCAAAACCAATTCTTTCTTTGGCCGCCTCTCCTTCCAGTTCTCTGCTGCCAATGACTGGAACGAACTACAAAAATCTCTGAAACTGGAAACACTTATCTCCCTCACTAGCTTTAAGCACCAACTGTCAGAGCAGCTCACAGATTACTGCACCTGTACATAGCCCACCTATAATTTAGCCCAAACAACTACCTCTTTCCCAACTGTATTTAATTTTTATTTATTTATTTATTTTGCTCCTTTGCACCCCATTATTTTTT